>NW_022631022.1:15383668-15530177 GCF_010015895.1 Lontra canadensis
GGGGGGGGGGGGGGGGGGGGGGGGTGGGGGAGCGAGTGGGGAGAAAGGCTTTCCTCAGGGCTGGAATCGCTGCCCTCCTGGCTGGGGAGAGGTTGACCGGCAGCCACCCCAACACGGTGCAGGAGGGAGCCGCTGGCCTTAGGGTCCTGGGACGAGAAAAGGCCTTCTCAGGCCCCTTGTGATAAGGGACTTTAAGTGATTTGGCTTAAGTGAGAGATGCCTGAGGGTGTAAAGAAGCAAAAGGGTTAAGCTTGGAGAACCATACTTTAAATTTCCCGAGTGGGGAGATTGCTTCCTGGGATAGTTTATAGGTTAGTGGTTAAGATTTCTTTAAAAGCTGGCTTATTTCTATCCCTTATTTACTTTTTTTAATGTAGCTTTGAGAAAAACCAAATTATCCTTTAGCATGCCTAGGAGGATTTCGTCTATCGTGTGTTTCAGGATCTTTACGGTGCGCCTATCTAGCGAAAACCGTTTTCCGTAAAAATACCAAGGGAGGGCATTTCGATGGGATTTTAAGCTTATTTGAAATTAATTGCAGATTCATTTCACTGCACATTCATTAAGGGTTTTTCCTTTTTCATTATTAATATGAAGAAATGGTGAGGGCTTTGCCAAAACTCTGCGAGGAGAGAGTGGCTGCTGTAAAAGTCTTCTCCAGGCAGCAGACATTTGCTCAAGGTACGCATTTCCTGGCTAACTAGGCTCTGGCCTGTGTCTGATTAAATGCAGCCCTTGGCCTGGACCCTGAGAGCCTGGCGGGCGGGGCCTCCAGTCCCTTCCTGCCCCGCCTCCCGCCCCCGCCCACCCGGACGTGCAGGCGCAAAGGGCATCCGCAAGAGGCAAGCATAGCGCCCTGGAGGGTGTGGAGAATTAAGACAGCGGAGAGCAGAGAAGAGCCGTGTGCCTGGGCGTGGGGTGGGGTTGAGAGTGGATAGTTCAAGGCTTGTCTCAAGGCTGAAGTCCCGTTGGGTCCCTCAGAGCGGCATTCCGTGTACCAGGGACAGTGGGGGTGGCACCTGCCAGCGGAAACAAGGTAGTCCTTTGTGTGAGATAAATAGGGTCACGCTGAAGGGCTTTGTGCAGAGATAGAACGAGGTTTAGTTGCTTTGAACTGTGGAGGCTCCAGAGCTGTATTCACTGGGATTTGGTCCTGGTAAATCAATATATGGGTTCTGTAGATGAAAGAGGCTTTGGTGGGCATCCGGTTCCCCCATTTATTTTACCTTGGGAACCCGAATGGGGGTGAGGACCTCTCCCAATGTCACATAGCTGGCTGGGGAAGAACCAAGATTAGGGCCCCAGCTCTTGATTCCTAGTCAAGCGTGTTCCGTTCCATGCTGAGGCTGTGGCAGATACACCTCCTAGAGGGGAGAGTGGGGTGTAGAGGCTGCCCAGGGTTGGGAGATACTGGGAAAGTCCCAGAAGACATGGCACCTTCCCATGGGCAACTCTGGGGATTGGGGTGGTATCCAGCACTGGTTGGGTGACATGACTATATTTTTAATTTTTAATTTTGATTTAATTTTATTTTTAAAGATTTTATTTATTTATTTGACGCAGAGAGACAGCGAAAGAGGTAGTACCTATGAGCAGGGGGAGAGGGAGAGGAAGAAGCTGGGTTCCTGCTGAGCAGGGGAGCCTGATGCGGGACTCGATCCCAGGAAGCTGGGATCATGACCTGAGCTGAATGCAGACACCCAACGACTGAGCCACCCAGCCACCCCTTTAATTTTTTAATACAGTACTCTAATTTTAATTTTTCTGGCTCTTCAGTGGTTGATTTAGGGACTAGCTTTCTTACGGTTAAGCTAGAAAAGAGAAGGCACTTATCAGTCACTGGCCAGGATGATTATGTGGTCTTTTCTCATGAGCCCATCATTTGGTTCTCTCAGTTCTGAGGCCGAAGCTGTCACGGTCACCACTTGGCAGAAGAGAACAAGGATGTGATCTGAAAGTGTCCACTCCTACCACCGCACCGTGGTGCCTGTTCTGGCTAAGTCTCCACTCTAGCTGGCATTTCAGCTCCCCTGCAATCAGTGTCAGCTCAGACCTGTGTCCAAAGTTCCTTGAAAAGTCTGGATGTTTTCCTTTCCCAGTGCACAGTTACCATGGCGACTGGCTGCATGACTCGGGGAAGGGATCAGGAAATGGTTTATCATATACCCTTGCGATGGCATTACGGCGGGGTCCCTTCTCGAGGAGATTGGGCCTCCTCTGCAATCCCTGGGCCCTAGATCTGTGAACTGACTTAAATCTGAAAACTGTATGCGGAACCATGGCGTTCTAGGGTGGCAGCTGGTGACAGCTTTTGGCAGCTTCTGCTCCCTCGCTCTGAGTGGTTTTTGTTTTTGTTTTTTTCAAGTCAGATAACACTCTGGTCAGCTGTCTACCTACCGTGCCCCTCACAATAGCATCATCCGTTAGCAACCACCAAGATCCCTGCGGGTCAAGGTAGTCTGATGGCCCTTGCTGCCTGTTACGGTCATCGTGTCCACCTTGCTGGCTAACTGCTCTCTTTAGCATCAGCCTTTCTGGAATCCCATCATCCCCACTAGGATTCTGGGGATCCCAGTTCCATGGCAGCATCTGCTGCTTTCAGCCCTGTCATGCAGAGAAGAGCCACCACCATTGCTAAGTTTGTCAGAGATTCTGGTGGCCTCCCTCGCAGTGGAGTTTTGTTGCCTTACAATGCAGGTGGGCTCTGGCTGCTTTGAGGAAGCAGAGGGGGTTCTGTGCTTTCGCATAATACATTCATTCTAACACTCCCACCTTCCTGAGAATTCTGCCAGACATCCCAGTGTCTCCACCTCCTGGGCCATTGGCCATCACTGAGTCCTGCCGTGAAGAAGTTATCAGCAGTGTCTTGGGCTGGCTGCAAAGGTCCTGACTTAGGACATGCTCCCATGTCAATAAATATGAAAGATATTCCACCTTATTTTTAGTCGACTGTAGTGAGCTCTACTCCCAAGGACCCACCTGGTTCTTGCAGGGGTACAACAACCATGGGCTGTCATTCCTTGATGTGGAAGCTGTTTTGTCCCAGAGCAGAGGCTCTGGTGTTTCTCTTCTTGGGCTCTGCTCAATCCTGACCCTGCTGATTGGCCTGAAGCAGCAAGCAGTGGTGGTGAAAGACCTTGGGAAGGTCAAGAGTCCTTTGGAGAGGTGACCCTCTCAGGTGAGGGTATTCATGGTCTCCAGGCCTGGGGAGAGCACACTTCTTTAGCAAAGCGGGGGGGGAGCTTCTTTTAGCCCTAAGGACCCAGAGCATCAGGAGGTTCAAAAATTCTCAGGCTTGTCCACTCACTATCTATGTCCCGTGTCTCAGGGTCCCCCTCTCCCTCCAAAGGCTTTGACTTTGATGTGGCAGATGGTTTGCCCCTAGTAATGCTCTATCTTTACAGTTCGATCTGAGGCCCCAGTTTTGGCCCAGGAGTCCCTGTGGGTAAAAGAGATGAGAGTCCACAGAAGCCGTCTGGCTTTCACAGTGAACCCAGAGTTGATCATTACCTGGTCTAGGTGTGTTAGTTTTTCCCCTTTCTGTTCCATTTTTTAAAATACATTTTAATTTTTAAAGCAGGTTTAAAGTTACAGGAAAATTGAGTGGAAAGTACAGAGAGTTCTCAGATATCCTCTACACACCTCAATCCCCTCACCATCAGCATATAGCCCCAGAGTGGTACACTTGCTACACTCCATGAACCTCCATCGACATATCACTATCACCCAAAGTCCATAGCTTGTATTTGAGTTCATTCAAATGGTGAACATTCTATGGGTGGTAACAAAAGTATAATGACATCTATCTACCATTACACTGTCATACAGAATAGTTTCGCTGCCCTAAAAATTCTCTATGCTCTACCTGTTCATCCTGCCATTTTCCCTAACCCCTAGTAACCACTGACTTGTTCACTGTTTCCATAGTTTTACATTTTCCAGAATGCCATAGAATTAGAATCATACGGTATATTTTCGGATGGGCTTCTTGACTTAGTAATAAGTGGTTAAGGTCCCTCCATGTCTTTTCATGCCTTGGGAGCTCATTTGTTTTGAGCATTAAATAACATTCCATTGTCTGGATGGACCACAGTTTATTTATCCATTCACTTACCGAAGGACATCGTAGTTGCTTCCAGCTTCTGGCAATTATGAAGAAGGCTGCATAAGTTTTCAGGTCCTCTTGGTAAATACCAAGATTAATAGGTTATATGGTAAAAATATGCTTACTTTTATATGAAACCATCTGACCATCTCCCAAAGTGGATGCGCCATTTTGTATTCCTAACAGCAATGAGTGAGAGTTCTTGTTGCTCTCTATCCTCACCAGCATTTGGTGTTGTCAAGGATTCTAGAGTCTGGACATTCTAACAGGTGGGTAGTGGTAACTTGTTTTTTCATTTGCATTTCCCTGGGCATATGATGTGGTGAACTTTTTCATGTGCTGTTTGCCAGCTGCATGTATTTTCTGGTGAGGTGCCTGAAGGTCTTTGTCCCATTTCCTAATTAGGTAATTTATTTTCTTAGTTCTGAATTTTGAGAGTTCTTTGTATATTTTGGAAAACATTTCTTCATGAGATATGTCTTTTGAACATATTTTCTCCCAGTCTGAGGCTTGTCTGCACGTTTTCCTGACAGTGTCTTTTGCAGAACGAGAAATTTTAATTTTAATGAACTCCAGCCTATCAATTCTTTGATGGATTTTGCTTTTGGTGCTTTCCCTAAAAGGTTATCACTATACCCAGGGTCATCTAAGTTTCTCCTGTGTTATCTTCCAGAAGTTTTAAATTTTTCACTTTGCATTTTAGGCCTATCATCCATTTTGTGAAAGGTGTAAGGTCTGTATCTAGATTCTTTGCATATGGTGTCTAGCTGTTCCTGCACCATTTGTTGAAAAGACTATCTTAGCTCCATTGTGTTGTCTTTGTCAAAGATCAATTTACTATATTTATGTGGGTCTCCTTCTGGGCCCTCTATTCTTTTGCATTGGTCTATTTGTCTGTTCTTTCACCGATATCACATCGTCTTGATTATGGTAGCTTTATATAATGTTTTAAACTCAGATAACATCAGTCCTCTACCTTTGTTTTTATCCTTCTTATTAAGTTGGCTCTTCTGGGTTTTTGTTATCTCCATATAAACTTTAGAATCAGCTTGTTGACATCAACAAAATAAATTGATGGGATTTTGATTAGGATTGCCTTGAATCTTCAGACTGAGTTGGAAGAACTGACCTCTCTACAGTATTGAATCTTCCTATCCATGAAAATGGAATATCTCTCCATTTATTTTGTTCTTCTTTGATATTCTTCACTAGAGTTTTATAAATCATTATCTCTTAAAGCTTCCAAAGCAGTTAACCAAAGCCATACAACTAGCACAATTTTAAATTAATTAAATTAAATTAAATTAACATATAATGTATTATTCATTTCAGGAGTAAAGGTTTGTGGTTCATCAGTCTTACACAATTCACAGCACTCAGCATAGCACATGCCCTCCCCAGTGTCCATCACCCAGCTATCCCATCCCTCCCACCCCCTCCACTCCAGCAAACCTATTTGTTTCCTGAGATTAAGAGTCTCTTATGGTTTGTCTCTCTCTCTCTCTCTGGTTTCGTCTTGTTTCATTTTTCCTCTTTTCCCCTATGATCCTCTGTCTTGTTTCTCAAATTCCTAATATCAATGAAATTATATAATTGTCTTTCTCAGACTGACTTACTTTGCTTAGCATAATACCCTCTAGTTCTATCCATGTCGTTGGAAATGGCAAGATTTCATTTTTTGATGGCTGTATATTATTCCATTGTGTGTGTGTGAGTGTGTGTGTGTGCCACATCTTCTTTATCCATTCATCTGTTGATGGACAGCTAGGCTCTTTCCATAGTTTGGTGGGAGGAAGAAGAAAAAACAAGAACAAAAACAGGGAAGCCAGGTAGGTAAGCTAGCACTGTAAGGAAGAATCAGCTGAAAAAAAAAAAAAAAAAACAAACAAACCCAGAATTAGACCTGAAAAGAATTTAATATTGGAATGAAGAATACAGATTATTAAATAAGTATGTTTAGCACACTTACAAAAATTAAAGAGATACTTGAAAATAAGTAGGAGGCGCCTGGGTAGCTCAATAGGTTGAGTGTCTGACTCTTGATTTTGACTCAGGTTATGATCTTAGCATTGCAGGATTGAGCCCACATTGGGTTCTTGCTCAATGGGGAATCTTGGCTCTTAATTCTTTTTTGTGTGCCATAGCTGGGATCTGGGATCACATCTGAGAGCCAAGGAAGTAGTGAACATGTGTTTATAAATGCTGACTTTATAAAAAACAATGCTTATGTTTTGATTAAAGAAAAAAATAGGGGAAAACATAGATCCCAATAATTTGCAAGTATGGAGGAGTGATCAGAGATAAATATTTTAAAGTCCATGGATTGTTCAGAAGAAGGATGAGGATACTGATTAACTTTAGACATTGTTAAATATGCACATTAAAATTTCTAGAGTAACTATTAAAGTAATAGAGGTAAAAAACTGAATGAGAAAAATAATCAACCCCCACAAATGACAAATAAAGAAAAACTAAATAAGAGAAAGAGAAAAAGTGGAATAGATGTACAATAAAAAGACAGCAAAAATAAAAACATGCCAATAATCACAATAAATATAAAGTAGCTAAAATTTCTTGGTAAAATACAAAGATTTTCAGAGTTGATTATTTTTAAATAAGCAAAATTGAGTTTGTATGCTGTTCACAAGAGACATAAAGACACACAAAAGGTAAATGGAAAAGCGTGGAAAAATATACACCAGGCAAATACTAAGCCAAGGAAAATAAATGGTGTGGGGATATTTAATTTCAGGCAAAATACCATTTAAAGAAGAAAGCAAAACTATAAAAACAGAGTACCACAACGTAATGATAGAACATTCTTTACCAGAATGATGTAACAAATCTAAGTGACATGAACCTGAAAAAATAGACTTAAAATATATAAAGCAAATGTTGACAGAACCATAAGGAGAAATCAACAATGAATTCAAAGTAGATATTGAACATCTCCTTCTTATTAACTCATTTTTTAGGAGATATAAAATTAACAAAGATACAGAATATCTGAACAATACAAATTTTGACTTGATAGAAATGCAAGGACTTTTGCACACAGATAGAAAACACACATTTCTTTTCATGAACACAGAACATTTATGAAAGTTGATCACAAGAAAGGCCATGAAGTAAACCTCAAACATTTCAAAAAGCTTATTATCATACAGACTACATTATGTAATCCCAATACAATTAAGTTAGACACAACAACCATATTTATAAGAAACGACAACCCTCTCTATTATTTTGGAAGTTAGAAAAAGAAATACTTCTCAACAACTCATGGGTTAAAGAAATCATAATAGAAATTTTTAAAGATTTAGAATTGAACCCTCAAAGAAATACTACACATCAAAACATGATGACACCATATGTATAGCCAACACCATATGTATAGGGAAGTTTATAGCTTTTAATACTTATATTAAAAACAAAGAAAGCCTAAAACTTAATTTGCCATGCATCAAACTTCAGAAATTAGAATAAATGCAGAAAGTGAAGGAAAGTGATAATAAAGACAGGTAGAGAAAAAGAATATTCAGTAGAGGTAATAAAAAACACCCAAAAGTTATTGTTTTGAAAAGTAAACATTTGGGGGGCCTGGGTGGCTCAGTAGGTTAAAGCCTCTGCCTTCAGCTCAGGTCATGATCCCAGAGTCCTGGGATCGAGCCCCACATCGGGCTCTCTGCTCAGCAGGGAGCCTGCTTCCTCCTCTCTCTCTGCCTGCTTCTCTGCCTACTTGTGATCTCTGTCTGTCAAATAAATTAAAAAAAAAAAAAAAGGAAAAGTAAACATTTGCCAAGACTGATCAAGAAAAACAGGCAGTCTAAGGAACATGAAAGTATCCCCAGTTTACAAAGGGGTCTCATATCATTCTTAGTTTTTTAAAGGTGAGATTTAAAGAGTCCTTATAACTTCAGTCACAGTTCTTCATGGGAAACTTGAGCCCAGAGACCAAATGTAACTTGCACACAGAGTTGATGGGTTCATCCTGGTCTTGTGTGGCCTTAGCACCAATCTTTCTTTTGACTTGGCCTGACATTTCTTGCAGAATTATTCCTTTGAATCAGGGGCCATGACACCTCTTAAAAGAGGTGAGTATTGGGGTGTGGGTATCTCAGGGTTCTCTATCAACTCGACCCACCTCCCTTCATGTGGACCCTACACTGTGTGGAACATTGGGGAAGGATAAATGTAAGGAGAGTGAGAAATTAAAGATCTTAACCTCTAGTAACAGGATTCCTCTAAGAGAGAAATAAGAGCTTTGGGGTAAGGGGTTGACAAGCCACAAGAAGAAAGTGAGGGAGCTATTGGAGCCCAAGCCAGAGAAGTGATGGTTAAGTTGTTATGAGTAAGATCATGAGAAGGATTTGGGTTTTGCTCCTTGGAGGGCTGGGGAGCGAAGATCAGAGGAGAGGGAAAGAAGAGAGAGGAGGCCAGAGGGTGTGAGGCTGGGGACCACATGCACTGCTGTGGCCAGAATCTGTTCTCCAGGGGTTTGGAGTGGCTGATGGCCTGCTAGGAGTGAGGCTTACTGTTCTTCCGCCTGGCTGAATGTGAGATGCTGCCCCAACTGCCAATGAGCCTCACAGCAGTTCGGGAGGCTGGGGGTCCTCCATCTGTGGACCGGTGGCATTCAGGGGTGACCCACGTTCACGTTGTCGCGGCTGGCCTCGAACCCAGCACTTCTTGAGGCTGCACCCTGGGCTCTTCGGACCTGCTGCTGTCCCGGAGCTCACCCACCTGGTTCGGCCTCTTGCGGGCTGAGGGCCCGGACCCCTCCGCGGGAGAGGGACCCGCCAGCGGTCCGCAGGTGGCGCTGCGCACCCGAGCAAAGGCGCGGCGCCGGCCGCAGGACGGGGGGCGGGGCTCCCTCGACCGCGCAGACCCGCTCGCCGAATTCCAAGGGAAGAGGCGGGATGGAAGGCCTTCCAGACTTCAGAGGAAATTCCCAGAATTTCGAGAGCAGCGAGGACCCGCGAGCGCGTGCTTTCACAGCAGAGGGGAGCCTAGGGCGCCCCGGCAGGAAGTGGGGGGCAGTGGGGGCATGCCGCCTGGAGACCCCCCTGCCCCCCGCCACACACCTGTGGGGGCGTGTTCCTGGCTCTCGGCAGGTCTGTGCGGTGGGGCCGCAGGGCTCTGCCAGGCGCCGCCTCCCTCTAACCCAAGTCCTCGGGAGTCAGCCCACGTTTCACATGGAATCTGCCCAGATGATTCTCATTAAAGGCCTCAGCCGCAAAGGACTGCGCTTGGGGAAGAATTGCGAACGGCTTTATTACCATGTTTTGCTGAAAAGCAGGATGCGGGGCTCCAGGTGGGGTTTATTTTGAGGAGTGTGGGGGGCAGGGGGCGACGGTCAAGAAGCTCCTGGTTCCCTTGCTCGCTTGCGACTTTGGGAGCATTGATCCTCGCCTGAGACTCAGTTTTCTTATCTGTTACGTGAAGGGATGGGATTAGAATCTGACCTTTGAGCTCTGACCTGAAAATCCTGGAGGGACTGGGCAGCATCCCTCTCCAGCTTCACCGCACCACCCCCCTCCCCGCCCCGGGGAGCTGAGACCAGTTCTTTCAGGAGATTGGGACCACTTCTGAGTCTTGCCGGCAGGTTATTCCAGGCTAACGTAAGGCAGGTACAGAAAGCTCTGGTGTTGGACTCTAGCGGGGGCCACACAAAAACCAGACATCCTTATGGTATGAGGCCTCACGGAGGAGGAGGAGCAATGCGGAGGGCGCAGTGCCCGGTGGCTCAGGACCATCAGAATTCCCAGAACAACGGAAGGAGGGGCCACAAAGGCTCTACCCTCTTGCCCACCATCCTGAGTTTTCTCTGAAAGTCCCCTCTGCAAGCTGCCGGGCCACCTCCAGACCTTGTGCCCTCCCCCTATCCCCATCCTTGTAGCAAATGTCAGGCAGGAACCTGTGGTGTGACCTGGGAGATGAGCTGCCTGTCTCTGGAACTCTTCCCTCTGCTCCCTGCCCAACTGCTGAGGTCCAGCGCAGAGAGAACTGAGAGATGGCTGGGTGTGGTGGTGGCAGCCCCCAGGTCACACAAGGGCTGGCGGGTGAAGGCTTGGAGGGCAGCAGCATCGTGGGCACAACTCCTATCAGAAAAGCTGACTCAAGAACCTGGAATCTTTGGGGGTCAGTGAGCTTCTGTTTTCTGGAGGCTGTCCTCTCTGACACCAAGGGGCATATCCCAGATTACTGCTTGTAAACTTCATTATACATGATTATTATTTCTTTTCTTCTTCTTCTTTTTTTAAGATTTTATTTATTTATTTGACAGACAGAGATCACAAGTAGGCAGAGAGGCAGGCAGAGAGAGAGGGAGAAGCAGGCTGCCCGCTTAGCAGAAAGCCTGATGCGGGGCTCGATCCCAGGACCCTGGGATCATGACTTGAGCCAAAGGCAGAGGCTTTAACCCACTGAGCCACCCAGGTGCCCCTTCTTTTTTTCTTCTAAGATTTTATTTATTTGTGACACACAGAGAGAACAGGAGAGGTGGGGAGGGGCAGAAGAAGAAGCAGGCTCTCCACCAAGCAGGGAGCCCGATTCGGGGCTTGACCACAGGACCCTGGGATCATTACCTGAATGGAAGGCAGACACTTAACCCACTGAGTCACCTGGGCACCCCTGTAATTATTATTTCAATGGTGATTATTAGCCCCTCCCTTTCATTGGATATTTCCTGCAGCGTCTACATCAATCTTTGTAATAGTCAGCAATGGAGGGGCTGTTGTTATTCCATCTTATGGGTAACAAAACTGAGGCTTGGTGCAGAGCCGCTTCCTGGCTCTCCTGTCCCGTGCCCATCTGGACAGCACACCCAGGGCTCACATGAGCTGCCAGGAGCCCTGGGAGGTGGACAGGGCCCAGTTTGGCTCCCATTTATATGACTGGGATAGGGTGCCCCTGAGAGGCTGGGTCACTTGCTTGCGACACACTGTAGGGCTCAAAGCCAGGACTTGACCTGGAGACAAAGAGGTAGCGCAGACCCAGCAACCCCTTGGGAGTCTTCTGTCGGTCTTCCCCTCACCTGGGTGATGTCCAGTTCCTCCGTGTGGGGGCTGGGTGCTATGTGGCCTAGTCCTACAGGCTGCTGGAATTGGGCTGCTTGGAGGGTAGTTTTGTCTGGAAAAGAGGATGGAGTAGAAGGCCTTGAACAAGCACTAGAACTTTAGTGTGCAACTTCTGGCCTCACCAGGGCTGAGCCCCCCCCCCCGCCCCCCCGACAGATGGGGCGTGTCAAGACCTCCTATAGCCGCACCCCAGCGTCCTTGACCTTGCTTTGGTTTTCACCCTCTGACCTGACATATCTGCTAGAATCTAGCCTGCGCTGAGTCACCCAAACTCAGGTGTGATCTGAAGGGACCCCGTATAGAAGCCACAAGCCCTTCTCCTCTCTCTCCCAGAAGGGCGGGCCTGTGTGCGGTGGGTCAGGAGACAGGCTGCCATGGCCAACGAAGACATTTACAGAAACAAGGAACTCTTCTTATTCACCTCCTTCCCGTCTGCCAACATGTTATAAGGAACTCTCTCTCCTCCAGCTCCGAAATCCGCTTGGGCGACAGTGTTGGGCTGGACATCCACCCCAGGGGAAGGCTAGGAGAACCTTCCTTCTACCATCTCAGCTGTGTGTGATATGGGTTAAGCCAGGCGTGGGCAATGCCCAAGGCTAGAAGCGATTTCTCTGCCCAGCTTCTCACCCATCACAACTCTTTTCAATCTTACATTTGAACTGTGGCCCAAATGCGGCCCTCACTGTTGAGGTTGGAGATGTCCCCCAGCTCTGTCTAAGCTCCTGGGGACTCTTAACCATTCTGGACCTTATCCTGAGCTTTTTTAGAAGATACTTCTGTTTGTTGGCCCATACTATCCTTAAGCGGGAAGGTGTTTTGGATTTTCTACCTGTTGTAGAAAGTGTACGTGGGGGAGGGCCCAAGTCCCTGGGCTGCAGGTAGGAAAGGCGAGGCAGAGCCCTGTGGACCCACCCGGGCAGATCTCCAGACATGATGTGAGTTTCAAAAAAAAGCAAATTGCAGACGGAGAACACGGCTATTCACAGCCACAACAATAAGCAAGCAAACAAGACTCCCCACAAAGCAATATAATGCACTTTCCTTGGGCACCTGATATGCATGTAAATAAATAGAAATAGGCAAGGAAGCATTGTCAGGGACCTGGAGAATGCTCGCCTCTGGGGAGATGGGAGGAAGGCTCTGGAACTGAGCTTGGTGCACAGGGACTTTAGCTTATCGGTAATGTTTTAATTTTTTATAAGAATTAGTTGTCTAATTAAAAATTAATATTTAAAAAAGTCTGCTCTTCCTTGTCATTGCCCCAGACGACCTGTTTGAAGCCCCAGGCTGGCGTCCTGTGCCCTGGGGAGCGTCCTCACGCTCCATCCATGCGGAAGCCCCCACCACGTGCAGGGCACCCTGCACACCAGGTGCCTTACCTTCGCAGCCAGCCTCAGGGGCCTGTGGCATGACGTCAGAGCCTTTGATCTGGTCGCTCTGAGCTCTTGCGCTTCCAGACTCTGGATGGAATTTCTTTAGCCTCAGCACACATGGCAGGCGCTAGAGCCCGGCACACTGTGTCATTCTTCTCCGACTGCCTGGTTCTCATCCCCTCTTTCTCTGCCACCCCCTCTCTCTGTGGGTGCAGGTCCTAGCTGCCCCTGGGGGAAGACGATTTGGGAAGGAAGGCATTTTCTATTTTGTCTTGAATCGGCTTCCCGAAGCTGCCCTCGGGCTGGACGCTACAGGAATTTGCCAAGAGCCTAAACAATCCCCCAAAGACCGGATTGTTGTACCCCATTCGCTCTCTTGATTTTTCAGATTTTTGTGGGTCATCTGCCATGGGCTTGGAGCTGGAGTCAGCAGAGTCTGGAGCCCGTCCACCTCTTCCCATTCCTCTTGTTACTCCTCAGGCCAGTCCGCTGTCACCTCTGTGTCCACCCCTCCGATCATTTCTCCTCTCTCCAGCCAGAGTGAGCTTTCTAAACCAGATCTGATCACACCCCTCCTTTGCTGAACACTCTCCATGGCTTCCCATTGTTGTAGGGTCAAGTCAGCGACCTTGACACTGATTGGTGTGACCCCAGCTTCTATCTGCAGCGTCTGTGCTCCGGCCACGCCGAACCCTATCAAAAAGCCCCCCAGGTCCATGCCCCGGTCTCTGAGCCGTAACACATGCCTTTCCCTCTGCCTGCAACACGCTCCCCACCACCTCATTCATTTCCTGCTAATTTCAGCTTCAGCTTTGGGTCTCAGGCAGCACTTCTTCCTGGCGGAAGCATCTCGGAGCCCTGTCCTCCCACACCTGCACCCAAATGAGTTCTGTGCGTCTCGTCCTCAGGTCACTTATCACACTTTATATAATTGCGTGTTTAATTTGTCTGTCTCTCCCACCAGGCTATAAAGTCGTGAATGCAAACATCTTGAATAATAACAATGACAACCCCCACGGCAGGCTGAGCATTTTGTTGTCGTAACCCGTGCCAGGCACGGCGCTAAGTGTTCTGTAGCTCTCCGCCGTCTACTTCCCACCTCCCTGCGAGGCGGGGGCCTCCACTATCGAGAGTGGGTCCAGGATTCAAAGCCCAGCAGCCTGACCCGGGAGCCCGCCCCTTCCCCCACAAGGGAGGGCAGGGTTTTGTCTGTCTGATTCACGATTATATCCCTAGCTCCTAACACAGTGCCTGCCATCTAGAAGGAACTCAATAACTATTTGTTGAATGAATAAATAAATCAAGAGATGTTCGGTGATGGGCAGCAAATGTAATCCCTGCTTGGATTAGTTTCTTTTAAAAGCAGCGAGGAGAAGCAGAACTACGTTATCGATCCACGCCCGGAACCACTGACAAACGAAGATAAGACAACCCGAAGACTCCCGAGTCCCACGGCACTGCTGCGGCTGTTTGCTGGGCTTGGCTGGGGCGCCTGCCCCGTGAGATTTAGTAAGATGGGGCTGGACACGCAGAGAAGGTTCTGGAGCCTGGGGAGGGGCCGGGGGGGGGGGGGCAGGACCGGGTCTGGAAAAGCCATCTTGGGAGTTTCAGGGAAGTCAGAGCCCTGGGAGGACCTGAGCACTGTATTACTGTAGGGAGATTGATGGGAGAGAAACAACCCATAGGACTCGAATTTATTTTCTTCTGTCCAAAGTGGGATTGCTCCTGATGACTGAAATCAGTGGTTCTCATCCAGGATGCTTTTGGTCCTCACGGGACTTGAGTAATATCTGGAGACACTTTCAGTTGTAACCACCGAGGGTGGGGAGTGCTGCTGGCATCTGATGGGTAAAGACCAGATCCTACAATGCATGGGGACCTCCCCCCGCTGCCGTAACCCCAACACAGCCTTGTCAGGCCCTAAATGTCCTTGGTGCTGAGGTTGAGAAGTCCCATTTAAACAATGGAATGAGTGGACCCAGGGAGTAGGTGAAGTTTGTGGAAGTGTCTCCTCTGATGGCCTTTGACCTACTTGAACAGTGAGGCCGGTGACCCGGGACAGACTGGAGTGACAGAGCTGTCTTTACTCTCCACTCCTTCCCCCACCAGGAACACATTACCAGCAACTCAGTGCATCTCTGTGCCACCCCCTCTGCCCCTCCCCCATTCCTCACACTTCTCTTATCACTGTGTGATCAAAAGTTTGAAACATTTGGTGCCCATATTTGTAAAAAGTGGAGGGGGGGGGCAGCGCATCTCTGATGTGAGCAGGCTTGGCTCACTCTCTTCAGGGGACACTGCTGTGGGAGCACTTGTGCGCCTCCTAACTCTGTGGTCACTGCCAGAAGCGGGTGGGGTTAGAATGGGGTGGGGGAGGCCGCTGGGGCCCACCGTCAGGATTTGCCCAGGCAAAGTAGAAAACTTGCCTTTCCCATGCCCCTGCTGCTGGTGGCCTGACCCCTTCTTTGTGGCTGATGCATATTCATACCGTACCCGTGTACGGGGTACTCCTCCAGGCTCCACAGACATCGCAGGGGGACTGCTTGGGTCAGGGGGCTGCCTCATCCTTCAAGCAACAACACTCTTAGGACATAATAGAATTCTCTATCTCCTACTGTATTATTTCAGATCCTACAAAAAGCAGAGCCCGAGATAGAATTAGGCATGCACAGCCATTATTGGGGGAATCCTCTGGGAAGGGTGAAGGTCAAGGAGCAGACAGGAGTCCGACGCCCAGGAAAGGAAGGAGGGAAGGAATGGGCGTTGGACAGGAAGCATTCAGACCACAGTGTAGCTCTGAGAAACCTTCAGCCAGTTAGAGGAGCATGTCCCACACGTGTGATGCCCGTCTGCGCCAGGCTCAGCCCCGGGACCCTCCTGAGCCTTGACCTTGGGCATTGCTTCTCCAGGACACCTCTGCAGGAACCCTGTTCAACTTCTTACCTTCTGAGACAACGAGAAAAGTACTGAAGTGCAGACTCCTGCCTTGAAGCTCTCCTGACCCCCAAGTGCAAGGCGGCTATCCCACCTTGGTTCTCTCTTCCCCGCTTGGCCCGTCCCCCCTTTCAGTGACTGGGGTCAGTTGCCCACTTAGCAAGCCCACCTTCTGGTCCCTGCCTTTGCACGTCTGCTTAGGACTTGTCCTTCCCAGACAGCCTCCTCCTTCTCTGCAATCAGATGAAACCTGCCCGGTGCCTGGCCCACGCCGACTCCCACTTCTTCCAGGATCTCTTCAGCTCCCACTGATGTCTCCACTCCTGGAATTTCTCTTTTAGGTAGGAGCGTTGCCATACTATAGCCCCTCACTGTTCTCTGGTTATTTCAGCTGTTGTGATTATGTTTCTTAAATAAGCTTACAAACGCCTAGAGGGTCCGGACAGGATGAATCCTTTTCCTCTCCAGCATCTCTTCTTCTTTCCTTCCTGTCATTTATCAGGTGTCAGGTCTTTCAGTAGAAATGGATGGGACTTTCTTCCATACTGAGGGGTTGTTGCCTCTGGGTCCCGGCTGCGTCCCGGGTTGGCAAAATTATTATTTGGTTGGTTTATGTGTGTTGGTCTCAGACTGGCCTGCATTTTGCTCTTTCTCATCCATCCCTGGATGCCAGTGATCTCCAGAATCCCCTTTTCTGGACGCCCCAAATAAATCCCTATTCTTAGTGCCTGGATTCATCCTGAGGAACCAGTGACTTCAAGTAGCCCTAAATGTGACTTCTCCCAAGGGACTTCTTGACTAGGTCCTTAAGAGTGGGAAGATCAAATTCTAGTAAGTTTCATGCATGAGCTAGACTCCTTACTATCCTATACAGTAGCCTCTAGCCGTGTGTAGCTATTTAATTAAAATTAAAAATACAGTTCCTCAGTTACTGTAGCCACAGTTCAAATGCTCAGTAGCCTTGTGTGGCCAGTGGCTACCATACTGGCCTGCATAGTATGTTTCCATCATTACTGAAAGCCCTACCGGTTGATGCTGAGATAAGGAAAGGCCTTTTTTTTTTTTTTTTTTTTTAAAACAGGTCTGAGCTGTATCCAGAACTTCCTTCATTCCTGAGTGATCTCAATGTAGAGGTTCTTGCCCCACCTAAGAGAAGAGCCAAGTTTAAGGCATCCTCACTGAGCCACACGCAGTTACTAAAGATGTCCCTGAGTGAGCATAGGCCTGGAGATCCCGGAAGCAGTGGTTCTGGGGGTATGAACAGGCCCCCCGGTCACCTTCCAGGCCTGGGTCCCTGCCCTCTGGCTGTGGAAGGCCATCTCCAGATGGCCAGAGAGGCCCCCTTGAAGGTGGAACCAAGCAGAGCTGCTCCCCACAGCCTCTGGAGGGGGACCAGCTTAGCTGCAGCCTGGGTGTGGAATTCCTTATGCTCCTGACAATTGACATTCTGCATTCTGCGGCATCGGTATCAATTATTAAGCAGAAAGCCCAAGGAGAGTCTGTGGGGCAGTGGAGAGCATGGGAGGAGCAGAGGAGACAGAGGGAGCACTGGGGAGGTGGGGAGGATACGGAATGGGAAAGGTGGGGGTGGGAGGAGGATGGGGGGGCAGAGGCACTGGGCAGAGGTTCAGCTGCTGACCCACCCATATGGAGAGTAGAGTCTCAGGAGGGGGAGAGAATGGTCTGTGAGTGTTGGCGGTTAATTGTCTCCCTTTACGAGGGCTTCTAACAAAGCTGAGGGTGTTCGGGAGTCAGACCCCAGGATGCTGAGGGGACTTTGAGTTTCAGCCCGATGGGGAAGGAGGTGAGGCCTGAGGTGAGAATGTTCAGAGGACACGATGGTGCTTCTAGAAACCTGAAGGGCAGTCATCCAAAAGAGGGCTTGGCAAACCTTTCCTATAAAGAGCCAACTATTTTAGGCTTTGTGGGCCTGGCTGTTTGTCACAACTACTCAACTCTGCTGTTGCAGAGAAGCGGCTGGAGATGGTGTGTAAACAGATGGGCCGTGGATGGGTTCCCATAAAATACTATTTATGGAAATGGGGCAGGCTGGATTTGACTCTTCTCCTGATCTAGAACCTCAACCCACAAAGTGTGTTCTGTGGGCCAGGAGTGTCAACATCACAGGGGCGTGTGAGAAACGCGGGACTCCAGACCCCACTCTAGAGCTGTAGCAGCGGATCTGCACTTCAGGAGGTCCCCTGTGCCTATCAAAGTTTGGGAAAAAGAGTTGGGTTGTCCTGGGAGGCTCCAGGCATTATCAGGAGCAATGGGTAGAAATGGCAGGAAGTGGACGTTCAGCTCAAGGTCAAGATGAACTTTCTACCCAAGACAGTTGCCCTCAAATGCGACAGAAGACTGTCTCTGGAGGCCTTGAGCATCCTGCACTGAGACGGTGGAGCTAAGGTGAGAAGACCCGTTCTTTAGGATGGTAGGGAAGCCTTGGGCAGCTTAAATGGCATCCTGGCTAACTTTCCTAGCTGGGGCGGTGAGCTGCCTGGGCTCGAGTCCTGGTTGGGCAAGAAGACGTTTCACTCATTCTTATTTCAGACTCTGCATCTGTCAGGGTAATCAAAGACCTCACAGAGTTGTGCTAAGAATTAAAGCGCTTCAAGTAGTATAATAGTACTTACCACGTGCTAAGTGCTGCGTGTTAGCTCTTACCATAGAGTACGTAATTCTGTAACAGTTATCCGTAGTTTTGGTTGGATCAAGGACCTTTGTATCTCTCCCGTCCAACTCTGAGATTCCAGCTCCGAGGGGGTGGGGGAGGATTTGGAGAATAACAAGCATAGCCAGTGTTTTCTGAGGATTTAATATGAGCCAGACATTATGCAAGCATCAGTTAATGGCTCTCAAATTACTTTCAGATACTCGTTGGCGGGTAAGAGCGGATAGATTATAATCTGCATGTTTCAGCTTTAGAACGTCTAGTCGAGCCAGAGATGATGCGCTTGGTTTTGTTACCGACAGATTTACGCGGTGATGAGTTAAGGCACAGAACTCCCTAGAGAGAGTCCAAGAGTTGCATCTCTGGGCCATGTCACTGACTCGAGTCTCAGGATGGCGGCGGGAGGGGGGTCGGTGCAGGACACTTTATTGCAGAAAAATATGATGCGTGCTGACTCCCAATCCTATTAGTGTAGAGGTCCCCAAAGATTTAATGTCCCTTCTGTCCCCGTTGCTTTTGTGTTTATAATCCCCAACCACGGGTTTTAGGGACAGACCCCGGTCGGGCTGGGCTGTTGTTCTGTGACTTCATGCTGTGTGTGGGGGGGGCAAGCCTCTTGACCTCTCTGAGCCTTGTCAAATGGACTGCTAATGCTGCGTGCTTCCCAGGGCTGTGGCAAGGATTACGTGAGAACGTATGAGACCGCCAAGAGTGGCACAAACATTGGTTGTCATTTTGATGAAGTCTGTAAGCGTCTTAGGGGCTCTTCTTTCCCCCATAGTGCTTGCTCCATAATAAGGGTTAATACATACTTACTGAAAGTGCGAGGAATAAAGGATCTCCTACAGCCTGGGAGGAAACTGCTTCCGACGATGATGGGGGTGACGTAAATCCCCTCCCCCCTCCTCTTGCCCCCCCCCAATTCTGGCACCAAGTTTCCCTCTCTAGTTCACTGTGAGTTGTGGGAGGAAGTTCCCATCACCCCATGCTATGAACCTTTTTTCCTACTAACAGTTTTGGCTTGGCTTTGTGGAAACCAACACGGAGTTCTTATCTTCCCAAAGAAACCGTTCAGAAAACAACACACTGAATTTTTTATGGCATATGTGTGTGTTTGGGTTTCAAAAGGTGGGTGGGAAGGAAAGGAAAGATTGCCCTTTGGACCCAAAGACGAGATCTAGCAAAGCCTGAGGAGTCCTTTTTTACTGCTGAGAATGTTCCCCCCACACCCATCTTCTTCCTTGCACCCTCCCACCCTCATCTAATTTTTGGTGCATTTGGTTAATTAATTTAAAGTGACGATAGTCCCAGATGAAGCTGTAAATTAGTTTCAAATGGCGCAGCCAGGCCACCCACTACTGGAAGATCGCACTGCAGTGACAACATTAAACCTTGAACAACCCTCAACAAGGCAGGAGGAGGGAATCCTAAAACCTCAAGTAAAAACACATTTCCAGCCCGATTCCTTGCCGCAGCCCTTAGGAAAGTGGGACCAGATGGATGGTGGCTTTGATAATGAGAGAGGCAATCAACTTTAGATTAAAAAAAAAAAAACAACAACAACCCTAAACCCTGCCCCAGAAGGATGAGTCTGACAGTCAGACCCCAGACACATAACGTTCTGTTTAAGAGGCTATTGACATATTAGCCGGGAACAGAGGGGGTTCTGAGAGAGGTCAGTCCTTCTCTCCTGGAGCATTTTCCACTGTTCCCTTACCTCTGAAGCCAAAGCTCTCAGCTACCTAATTGAAAACACTGCAGTATCTTTGGATGTTGGAGATGGTCAGATTTCCCCTGGAAATCACTAAGTGTTCTTGGGAGGCTTGCCTGCTGCCTGCTGCCAGATTCTAGAGAGGGGAAGACATTTCTGTTTTTAATTTAACTTAATTATTATTATTATTATTTTTTTGGTTGAGTTGTGATTGTTTTGCGGGGGGAGGGTGGGAAGACACGATATGAGGAACAAAGAGGAAAAGTTCAGTGTTAAGAAAAAAGAAGACATTGAAGTCTCAAGATTTGGGCTCCTGCCTCCATTTCGCAACCCACCAGCGGCGTAACCTGGGAGAAATTCTGACATTCCTTGTGCCTCCATTTCCTTGTCTGTAAAATGGGGGTGAAAAAGCTTACCGTCTGGGGTTGCCAGAGGACTCAGGTGACATGACAGATGTGAACACGTTGGGTAATGAATGACAAAGGCCCAGCCATGGCTCCCTGGGTGGATGGTTCTCAGTGATGGAACTGGGCGGAGCGTTGAGGGAAGGTGTCAGAACAGGAACGAAAGTGCTGGGCATTTTTTTCTGGCTCTGCTCCTTGCCAGCCCGTGGTTTGGGGGCCAGGTCCTTGTGCGGGCGGACCCTCAGCTTTGTGCCTGTCTGACCAGGGCTGCCGTGTGTCCCCGCCCACCAGCCACGGCTGACAGGACGAGCGTATGAATGGTGTGCACCTGCTGGGCTGCAGGCCCTTTGTTCACACCTGGCACACGCCGGGCACTCAATAAATCATTGTCAGGTGAGTGGAGGAACTCGGGAAGGGGCTTGCGTGAGGAGCGAGGTAAGCCTGCTGGAAAGTCCTAGGATTGAATTGATTTCTCGGGGATCGCGGCACATTCCTCTGGAGACTCTGTCTGAAGAGACAGGCCACGTGACTTCCTGTCGCTCGGCAGGTTGTTGGGAGTCCCCAAAAGTGGACCGACTCAGATGGAGTGAGACCTCGGTTTGGTCCCGAGAACATTTCCTCGCTCATCAGTTCAGTGCTTTGGGACAACATGGAGACTTGGTTCTGATTCAAGCTTCGGCTCAGGCTTTTTTTAAAGGCTATTTTTGGCAATATTTATCAGCATCGTGGGGACCGGGCCTGGACCTGTCTTATTCACTGAGGTTTCTAAGCATCTCACAGGTGCCCGACACACAGGAGATGCTAATAATAAGCAACTAGTAAATAAATGTGGGGATCTCTGTGTTCTACCTCTCCAAGATGAACACCGAGACTTGGCAGCTCCTGCACTGTGGGGGGTTGAGTGAGAGCCGTGGCCTCTCGGAGGGAGGACTGCTCAGTGCCATGAGTTGACCCACCTGCAGGATTCCCCGCTGTGCTGGGGTTTCAAATGCTCGGGGCAGCGCTCTGTAACTATTCATACTCTCCCGAGCGATAGCCAACAGCTCTGGAGCTGCTGGGATCTACCACTGTCTTTCCTGGGCCCTGCTCCGGGCTCCGGGGCAGTCTTGGGTTTGAGAGTACGTCCTCAGTGAGCTCTTGGTCTCCAGACCAGGTCCTGCTCAGGCCACTGACTCCTCCATGATCTGCAGCCTCCAGACACGTCAGAATCCGCTTGCCTTTCCTTCCCCAGGGTCCTTGGGGAAGGAGGAAGCTGCAAGGGAGAAGCGGGGTGGATGGAGCTGTGAAGGTTGAAATCTCACTCCGATGGGCCGGTTGGCATCCTGGTCAGGCCCCTGGCAAGATGTCAGCTGGAAATGTCTGTGCGTGCTTGACGTGTGCTCTGTTTTCTCCCCTTCTCTCCCCTCATTTCTCTTCTCCTCCCCCCAGCTGCTCCACCCCGTTCTCCATCCCAACCCCACTCTGAAAATCGAGGCCATGGGAGGCTTGAGCAGAGGGGAGCTCAGGAGGTAGGCGGGAAGGAACTCTTTCATGCTTTCTCACCAGGAGCTCCGGCAGTCGCATTTTGCTCAGACACTGGTGGCCAGCCACGGAGAGAGTTGTTCCCCTCGCTGTTTCTTTGACGCGAATCACGGCGCTGGGATGGTTCTGTGACCAACAGGCTATCATCTGCAACATTTAGAAATGTCTCCCCTTTCCACCAGTCTCTCCCTCTCTGCTAGTCTCAGCTCTAACAGCTGGAAGAAATTTCTCCTTCATCTGCTACGTTCAATCTTTCATAAAGCTCCATCAATTTCGCCTTTGAAATTTCTTTTGTGCCGGCCCTTTCTCTCGTTCCCACTGCTAATACCCGAGGCCTGGCTCTCATCCCCTTTGCACGCCCGAGCTGCCTCAAGAACCTCTTGGCAGAGTTCCCTGCCTCTGGCCTCTGTGTCTTCAATCCATCCTGCACAGCCAAGCCAGACTCCTCTTTCTCAAGCCGTTCGTGTCCTAGGGATGCCTCAGCTCGGGATCCCTAGGCTCTCCAAACGGTTTGGCATTGCCCAGACAGCTTTTGTAGCTCCCTCTGCCTATAATTTCTTCCCAGAGCAGCAGCCGAGCTAATTACCTGTGGCTACTGTAACAAATCACACAACTCGGTGGCTTAAAAGCAACAGAGTATTGTTTTCTTACAGTTCCGGAGCCCAGAAACCTGAACGGAGTGTTAGCAGCCCGAGCTAACTTGGGAGGACAGGTCTGTGCTTCCTTGGGCGTCTCCAGGGAGAACAGTCTTCCTGCCTTTTCCAGCTTCTGGCGGCTGCTCATACTCCTTGACCTGTGGTCCCATCACTCCTGTGCCTCCGTGGCCGGTCTCTCTGTGTCTGTGGTCACATTGCCTTTTCCTCTCTGTGTGTCATTCCCCTTCTTACAAGCAACTTGGGGTTGCATTTAGGGCCCAGCTGGACTGTCCATGATCATCTCTGCATCTCAGGTCCGAACTTTACTGTGTCTGCCAAGTCCCTTCCACAATGTAATGCAATGGTCACAGGGTCCGGGGATTAGGACGGGGCTGTCTTTGGGGACCATCATGCGGCGATCGCAGGCTTCTGATCCATTCATCACTTCAGCAAATATCTGTTGGGCACCCACGATATGCTAGACTCTGTTCTGGGCAACAAGAGGCGTGAAGAATTAAGAAACCTTTTCATATGGTCTCCTGCAGGGTGAGCTACCCCTTCTCTGGGCTCTGTCCCTCCTGGAGCACGGTGTTGTGACACAGCGCGATCATCCCATTCTACTGCATCAATATCTGGTATATACCCGTCTTCCTCTGTTTCTCCGAGCCGCTTGGAGGTTGAGCTGACCTCTCATACCTGTACTTAGTGCAGGATGGGACATGTAGTCGGGACTCAATGAACAGGTCTCTCATTGCTACCCTTCTCATTCTTCCTAATATGCCTAGGATTTCCTTTAATACTAAGATGGCTCTAATAACACCCTCTGCCTCCGAATTAAATGTTCAGGATCTAGTTTTCCCAGTATTCATCTCCTTGGGCTTGGGTGACTGGGGGGATAGCCCTAGTGGGTATCTGCCACCCTGCTTGGCTTGGTCCCCAAAACTATGCTATACAATGATCTAGTTGATGCTTGTCATTGCCCATTTCTACTGCCCATAGTCGTTGGGGGGAGTGCAGAAAGGGGAAGCTGTGACGTTGGAGGATTGCTGTCTGCAGTGACTCCTGAGTCACACTTATGAGGGCTTTTCCTAGCATAGCCTATCCATTGCCCCACGCGCGCTATGTCAACACCATCATTTCAGATCTAGCAAAATGGGGTTTCGTTTCCATAGGTAGAAACTCCTCAGGGAGAAAGATCATGTCACACACACACACACAAACACACACACACACAGTGATTCTGTGGCCTCCTAGAAGGCCTCACCAAGTGAACCTGGGCGTTAGATACTTGGAAGCTGGACTGGGCTTTCCGAGCTGAGTCTTTCACTCCTCGGATGACTTTGGCCACATCCCTTTGTCAACTGCGCTATTTAACATTTGTGTTTAACTTGTCTCCAGCTCTGCCTTAGATGAGTAGACACTTATTTTATTTTTTTAAAGATTTTATTTATTTGTTTGAGAGAGAGCAAGAGAGAGGGAGAACGCACAGGCTTGAGAGAGAGAGAGAGCATGAACAGGTGGGGACGTAGAGGGAGAGGGAGGAGGAGACTCCCTGCTGAGCAGGGAGCCCCTAGATCACGAAGCTCCATCCCAGGACATGGGGACCATGACTAGACACTCAACGGACTGAGCCACCCAGATGCTTCAAGTATAAATTTACTTTAAAAGGAAACATTGCATCTGTACCATAGATAGAAAACCAACATCGTGATGGGATTCAGGACAGGTTGCCCCAGAAAGCGCCACTTCAGCATGTGGGCTATTTCAAGCTAAACACGCTCAAGGCCCAAGAGGGTCAGGGAGAGCTCTTATTGCCCATACAGAGCTTAAAAGACTTTAGATGGAGTGCCTGTACCAGGAAGAGAGCTATTCTCTTCTCATTTTCCTGTTACTTGTCTTCCTCCCCTTTGAGTCCCAGAGCCCTACCCACTTCTGCTTAGCTTAGGGTGCCGTGTAAGCCTCTGTTACGTGACCATCTGCAAGGGTCTCCTGGCTTTGTGGGACTTGCAGACATACAAATGTTAATCTGCCTTGTCAGTTCAATTAGCAGACCAGCCAAAGAACGCAGAAGGGAAGAAAGGAAAACTTTTCCCTCCCTTACCGTCTCTTAGCATAAATAGAATGTAACTCTAAACAAACATACTAAAAACAAAATAATATTACTCACCTACAAATTGAAATAAACAATGCAATGCAGGGTAATAAAAATCAAATCAATTTACAAGATCTAACTGATCCACAAAAATGAGATCCTCAGTGAGGAAAAAGGGATGGTTTAGGACCAGCCACTAATAAGAGAATATTAAGCGCAATGTCATTGGAGTTAAGATGACCATGGGTTTCTATGTCAATTAAATTCTAATTTTTTTTTTTTTAGCTTTGGAGGTAACCAGCACTGGGAATCCCATCTCACACGCATTCATAGCCAGAAAAGGTGCCTTCCCATGGCCCCGATGGTAGACAAATGTTAAACGAAGTATTTTAGTATGCAAATCTTTGGGTCCAGGTAAAAGTTTAGATGCATGCAAAACTCACTTCACGTGGAGTTATGAACCGTAACTACAAAAATGAGCCCGTGAACCCACCCGCATCTTAGGAGCTTTGCTGATGAAGGGCTCCTCTCCAGAGAAGCTTCCCGTCCTTGCTTCCCTCCCCGCCTCTCCTCCGGTAAAAACTATCCTTTGCCTTTAAAAATACTTTAACCATCGAGAACATTCCTGAACAGTATATTGTTGAGATTTGCTTGAATCTGAGCTTCACAGAAGTGCCGTCATGCCTCTACCATCTTCTAGGAGACAGGGGTAATCGGCGATGGTGTTATCTATGCCACGAGAGGCTCCTCCAGAAGGAAGTGAGCCCACTCGGACTGCGTGTGACCGCTCGGATTAATCCGCAAGAGGCAGCAAGCGGGTCGCTGAGTCCTAGTCTCCGCAGGCAGATCCAGTCTTCACCTTCAGTGGAATTCGAGGGTAGGTGGCGTGAAAAGCACGCCGGTTCCTCCACCTTCCATAGCCCAGCCACTTCCTTTGGAGAGCAGTTAACAGTCACTGGGACTACTCTCCTCAAAGTGCTGCTTGCAAGACTGGCCCTTTGCTGACATCCAGCAATGGGAGTTGGGGGGGCGGTGTTCCCACCATTCCTTAGTGTGAGGGTGGTTCACTGTGCCTAAACCGTCCAAGCAATACGGTTCTCGCTCAACACCTGCTTTCTTCCCGGGAGTCTGGCATTTGGGGATGTGGTGGCAGGGGGCGCCTCTGTGAGCAGTACCCCCTCCCACCTTCCCCCAGTAAAAGCCACCAGCTCTCTAGTGAGCTTCCCTAGGAGAGGGCATTTCACACGTGCTGTCACAAATCATTGCTGGGGAATTAGGCACAACTGGGGGGGTTCCAAAGGGGGTTGACTCTGGAAGCTTGTACCTGGTTTCCTCTGGACTTTGTCCCGTGCACCTTTCCCTTTGCTGATTTTGCTCTGTGCCCTTTTGCTGTAATAAATCACAGCCACGAGTATGACTGTACGCCGAGTCCTGTGAGTCTACCTGGGGGTGGTCTTGAGGGGCCTCGGAGCTCCTCCAAACCTTCTGTTTCCTGCACCACATTGAGACTCAGAATAGAGTAGCCTCTGCTCTGAGATTTATACTTTGGGGGGTCTGAATCTCTCTCTCTCTCTCTCTCTCACACACACACACACACACACACACACACACACACACAGACACATGTGTGCGCATGCCTCTGACACTTGGGATCCGGGGCACTTGTCCAGCACCATCCATAACCCTAAGACCAGCTCTGTAACAATCACCATTCAGACCCCAGGGAGACCCTTCTGCGCATCTCTCGCCGACGTTTGGGAAAACTGAATCAGATGCCATGAAGGTCGTGTGCTCTCCACTTCTAGCAATGTTGGAGGCAGACCGTGCTTCAGAGAGCAGGGTGGATTGGAGCCGGCAGAGGGCTGGGTAAGAGAAAAGGCAAATTAATTAACTTGTCAAATCCTTCCTCTCAGCTTGAACGCAGTAGATCCTTGTATAACAAATTACTGTTTCTCCGCGGCGCCAAGCATCCATTCTCTTGCTTCTCTTGATAGTCCCATCCCTGGTTCTGGAGATAAGAATTAACACAGTGCTCACGACACTTGCGAATGGATGCTAAGACATATTTTCCTCTAGCAGACAAGCCATATTACTCTTAAATGTGCATATATGCAGCTCAAAACAAAGTGTGTGTGTGGTACGGCATTGGTTCTGTCCGCTGGCAGCTAGACGGACACTGAACCATAGAATCGCAAACTATTCTATTTTTATAAAAATATTTAATATCCAGGGGCACCCGGGTGGCTCAGTCGTTAACCGTCTGCCTTTGGCTCAGGTCAGGATCTCAGGGTCCTGGGATGGAGTCCTGCATCGGGTTCCCTGCTCAGCAGGAAGCCTGCTTCTCCCTCTCTCACTACCCCGGCTTGTGTTCCTTTTCTAACTGCGTCTCTGTCTGTCAAATAAATAAATAAAATCTTTTTTTTTAAAAGATTTTATTTATTTATTTGACAGACAGAGATCACAAGTAGGCAGAGAGGCAGGCAGAGGAGGGGGAGGGGAAGCAGGCTCCCCACGGAGCAGAGAGCCCGATGCAGGGCTCCATCCCAGGACTCTGAGATCATGACCTGAGCCGAAGGCAGATGCTTAACCCACTGAGCCATCCAGGTGCCCCCAATAAATAAAATCTTACCAAAAAATTTAATAACCAAATTTTTAAGAAACTAAATTCAAAAGTTTCAGCTTTATTTAAGTAACTTTGACTAAAATATTTTGCATTTATTATGATTTTTATTTTGCTTTTTAATTTTTTTAGTCATTTTTAGTATTTTAGAAGAGAAATAACTCTTACTGAAATCCTATCAAAACATAACTTTAATTTTTCCAATTTTTATATATATTTTAAGGTACTTTAAAAATGAAAGTACATTCACCATTTACTCTCTTTGAATACGATCGCCTTTTATATTCCAACCATTAGGTGATTATTGTCCATAGAAACAAGTTTTGTGAAAATGGACGTACTTGGGGATTTTGCTGAAGTGAAGGCAAAAATGTTATGAAATAAATATGAAGTAATAAATGAGCTGTGTCTGTGTTTATTTTCATACTTCCCCAAATATGACCAGTCCATTAATGGAACACTCAGAATGCACACTAATAGTTAAATTCCGTTGTCTTTAATGGAAGACTTTCAGTTATTTAAAGGCTACAGCCGTACTAGTTTTTTCGCCGTGTGTGGTTACGAAGACCTTTTGGTCCAGGTGACGTGTGGGACATCGTAGTTCATGTGACAGTCGGCGGTGTAAGAACTTGTAGACGTGTAGACCCATGTGTGTAGACCCATGTGTGCGGGGCCTGCTTGTCCTTGGCCCTGGCCCTGTCAATGTTCAGGCACTTCTGCCTGTCCCCACCCCGCCCTCCCCCGACCCCCAGCCCCCCCTCACGTACCCCTGCAGGAGGACGTGGTTTCTGGTGAGCAGGAGCCCCTGGTGCGGAGTGCTGGACAGCCGTGTGGACCAGGCCGTAGCTGACTCTGTGTGCGTGAGTCACCAGGGTCCAGGCCATATCAAGGCCAAGGGAGAGGAAAAGCCCCGGGAGCATCCCCAGTGGCCTCAGTGGGAGGCCCAGAAAGGCTTCCTCCATGCACCTTTTAGCTTCTGTACACAGTGCTGGAAACAGGGGTGCTGGGGAAAATGCTCAGGCTCTGTGCTGGGCGGGAGGGGGGTTTGATGTTGGCTCTGCTGCATGTCACCCTGAACAGATTCCCTTAACCTCTTTGATGTTGTTTCCGCATATGCAAAATGGAAAGACTCATTCTCCTTTTTCCATGGTGTCATGAAAATTGGAGATTTGTATCTGAAACACACAGCATGTCCCTGGCATGTGGCTTAATACATGTTAACCAGTGGTTTTGGACCGGGAAACTGAGGAAGGATGTCATTCAGGAGGCTGATGTCACACTGGTGCCCAGGAGGAGAATGAAGACCCAGGCAGCCCGATGCCCAGGCCGATGTTCTTTCCATTTTCTGGAGCCTATATACCCCGGTTCCTCTAAAACCTACCTGCTCCCCTCTCGACACCTGGGTTAGGAAGGATGCTTGCTCTCTGAGCTGGGAGGTATCTCGGTTGAGGGCCAGTTCACTTTCCCTGGGATCTAGCTTGGAGGATTTACAGCCCATTTGAGTGCACACTGGAGGTCCCCTTACCTGTAAGTTATTCCACTGGTAATTAGATTTCTTTCTATTGTGGGAAGCCAGCATGTGTAAATCCACAGAAACCTGGGACCAGATGATATAAGGGTCACCTGAGCCTCTGCACTGCCTAAAATGCATCTTCCAGGAAAATGATTTCTCTGGGCACATAAGTTACTGGGCTCCCAGGGTAACCATAGCTCAGGCTCTGACCATTCCCGTAATGCTGTGTTCAAGTGATGTAGTGTTCATGGCCCCCTCGGCAGCCTGCCCGCCTTGCCCTGCTCTCTGAGTAGACGAGACGTGTTGACACCTGCTGTTGGTGGATGTGATAAATGCAGAAGGAGGGGGCAGGGGGTGGGGGGGACCTGCGTCCTTCCCAGCCCACTTTTCTTCCCAGGCTAGACAGACTTGAGTCCAGGATTCTTACCTTTCAGGTGAGGCACTTGGAGGTCAAAGGCATTTGGAACCGTCGCTCACATTGCTATCCATTTGCAGAGGATAGAATCAGGTACCTACCTCATGCTGTGTATTATAACACATTCCAGATGGACTAAAGATTCGTGCATTGAATATCAAATATTAAGAAATTAAAAGAGTGTAAGATTATGTTTACATAAGATTACATGTCAGCCTGTCTATCTGCCTATGTATCTACTTGCCTGTGTATCTCTCTGTGTATCCATGTATCTGTCATCTATCAGTCTATCTGTGTATCTGTCTATCCCTCAAGGCCCGGTAGAGGGAAGTATGTCATGTCCCTATTTCATCTCTATCTCTATATCTTGGGGTGAGGAAGGGCTTATTAAACCTGGCATCAAACCCAGAGGCCAAAAGCATTTGGCAAGTTGGACCACCTAGAAATTAAAAAGCAAAACATAAAGGCCCCCCCAAACTGTACTGTGAAAGGGGCCATAAAAGACCCCAAAATACTAATGCATAAATGGCAGCTGGGGAGAAAGGATTTGATACCTATACTAGCAGGAAAATTGTGAATACTTATACTCTAGAACATATTTCTCTAAGTCAATCAGAAACAACAAAACAGACAAACAGAAAATGTATACACACACACACCCCAACAACAAATAACCCATTAAAGAGGAAACAAACATAAAAAGATATTCTATCTCACTATTAACCAAAGGAATTTAAATGCAGACAACAATGTGGCATTGTTTTTATTTTTGCCCACCTGATTAAAGAGGTTGGTAACCTTCAGAACTGGGGAGCCTAAGGAAATGAGCAAACACACAGTGTTGGTAGGAATGTAAATCCCTGTGACTTTTTGAGGGTAATTTGTCAAGGGATATATACACTTAGAATGTGCTTATTGAATAATCCAGCCATCTCTTCTCTGGGAATTCATCCTCCAAAAGTCATAGCATGAATGAGCAAAGATATACGTATAAGGACATTCTTTGTACTGTGGCTTATGAGAACAAACATTAATAAAAGTTAAAAATTCTCATCAGAGAGCACAGTATATTTATGTGATGGAATTCGATCCAACTATTAAGAAACAAGGTAGATCTGTGTAATAAGAACTAATGTTTTCCTGAACATTTGCCACAGTAGGCACTTTTCTGAGTACTTTATGTGTGTGACCTCACTTAATCCTCTCGACCCTCTATAAACTAGACAGTGTTGTAATCACCCATAGGGAGCAGCAGAGGCACAGAGAGGTTATTAACCTTCACAGGATCACACAGCCGTGAGAAGTCAGAGCTGGTATTTGAATCAGGCAGTGAGGCTCCTGAGGCATGGACTAGGAAGGTGGTCACAGATAAAAATTAAGTGTTATGGGATAAAAAAGCCAGCTGGAGAAGTATTTTGGTGAAAATGTGTGGCAACATATATAATATGTATATTGTTTATATGTGTGTTTGCTTTGCTATAATTATAGGAAGATTAATTTGGTGGGAGAGACTGAAGGGGCAGTGAGAGTAGGTTGGTTTATTTTCTTCCTAAAAAAGTGGTGGGATTAAAAAAAAATAAAGCTAGCTGCTCAGTTCCCTTCTGTTTTTATTTATTTTTTTTTTTATTACCCGTGCCCACTTCACTTGAATGGAATAAAAATGGCCCCGTCTGGTAACAAAAATACATTCTTGAAAAATAACACATCTAGTTCATGCCAGAAATAACAATCCCAGTTTGGAAATAGAGCTTTCAGTAGTTACTATTTAGCGGTGGATAAATTATTCTAAATAAAGGCTTTAAAAATGATCTAAAAGGTAGCATGTCATCATTGCAGAAATGGGGAATTATGGAGCTGGTAGAGTGAGGGGTCATCTAGTTGATTCTGGGAAGCTGGTCCCTTTCTGCCCCGTGGTCCAGGTATTTGCTTCTCTGTTTTCTTCCCAGTGTCCTGTTTCCACAACATCCTGCTCCAATCCCCGGTACCTGGAGCAAACCTGGTCAGGGACCAGGGGTCTCCATGCAGTTAGAGTCCCCTGAGCCAACTAAGTGACATTACGGGGCTAGTCCAGGACGGACACCCTGTCCATCTGCTGGTGGTTAGAGTCAGAGGGTCGCAAGACCTCTAGCTGCTGGACTGGGAAGGGGCTCTGGGCACGTCTGGGTCAGGTGTGGAGCAGAGGCGTTTGCCAAGGCTGAAGAGCAGGGGGTGGCCAGGGCACAGCGGGCTTCCTGAGCCTCGTGAAGACCAGTGAAGCTCAACTGGGGGGGGGGGATTTTGCTCCCGAGGGGACTTTTGGCAATGTCTGGAGACACTTCTAAGTTGTTCCAACTGGGGGTGGTGGTGCTCCTGGCATCTAGCCAGTAGTAGGCAAGGGATGTGTTAAACACCCTGCAGTACACACCGACAGCCACTCACCCAACCCCACACCTCAGTGGTGCTGAAATCCCCAAACCTGCCCAGAATTAGATCCCTCTGGTCAGCCTTGCCCCTGGAGGGGTGGGGGGTCCCAAGGGTCCCGCATCTGGAAGTTCCTTGGATGGACTGCTCATATTCCAGTGGTGACGCAGATTTGTCCTAAGGCCAGGTGGAGAGAACAAGCCCAGCCCTCCTCTCGCGCCTCCCAGCACCCCCAGGGGCTGTATTTCCGAGGAGCTGGGAGGAATTAAGTTCTAATAAAGATTCATGTTGATGCAGTGCTTGACAGGTGAAAGTGCTTCCTCTGTGCTTGAGTTTAGTACAGATTGGGGTCTTCTGCACTCCCCCCCACTTATTGTTCAGGTCATGGGCTGGTGGGGTTGCAGGGGGAGGCTACACCTGCTTCCCATTCTCCCATGATATCAGTTCCTTGTCCTAAGACTCTTCATGTTCTCCCTTTGATCGTAACCCAGTGATTCAAACCCTGCGCGTTAGGCCAGGTTCCACTTACGAGAGGGAGGCTTTTCCCTGCAGATGCCAAGGCAAGCAGACCTTTTCTCCCAGTGCCGTGGCGGACTGAGGTGGGTGAGCTTGGCTGGAGCTGGGATGCGGTGAAATCGGATGGATTACGTGTAGGTTTCGGGTACCTGATAAATACAAGCTTGGAGGGAGGGTGGACAGTAAGAGCTGGCCGGGGAGGCTGGACATGGCTGCGGGGTGGGGGAAGGATGGACTGATCACCATGCGCCAGGCATTTCGGATCCATTATTTCACTTGCTTCTCATGACAACCCCTTGAAGTGGGTTTTCATGATTGCATCTATTTTTCTGCAGAAGAATTCGAGCTCAGAGAGGTTAATGAACTTGGCGAAACTCATGTGACTTGAAAGTGGAGCTTCCTGGGTCATCAGAGATTTGGCAAGGGCAAATGTGAACTGACTGATGTTAGACTGGCTTGGGAATCTGGGCCCAGGATGCGGCAGTCCTAGGTTAATGGACACTGCTGTCATCCCATTGAGCAAGGTGGCTTCAGGCCGGGAGGAAGGAGGGGATGAGTGCGGCCGCTGGACAGAACATCGATCGTCTGGGGACTGGAGGAGCTACGGTGAGGGGACTGGGAATGGGCAAGAGGGGGCAGAGGTTGCCAGGGACCTGCAGACCAGAATGGGGGTAGAAAGAGCTCAGAGAGGCAGAGAGGGGCTCTTCCCTGTATCACATGTGTGCTCTGTGGCTGGAGAAATGGGACATCCCGTGGTAAATGGCACGTGACTTCTGGGAGGCCATCACCCTTCTGTCGATGAGCAGATGGTCTGTGGTCAAATGTACTACCAGGGTGCCAGTAGCTTCTTGGCTCCTTTAAAGGATTTGGGAAGTTGCCTCTCTGGGCGGTGCATAGATTAGAGTGTGGGCTGGATTTCTGCCCCCTTGGCGAGGTGTCCATGAAGGACAGCTGTAGAGGAGGCTTTGGCTCCCACAGTCAGCCAGCGGGGAGCATGTGGCCAGAGAAGAGACTCAAGGAGAGTGGGGTGCTGAGTCCAGGCATGCCTCATCTGAATGTACAGCTCTGGCCTTGGGCTGGCACAGGACGCTCCCAGGGAGAGGATCGCTTTCCTTTTGGTTCCCTGGGGTGAGGGAAGGGATGCTATGGGCGATGTGAGATGGAGCATAGAAAGGGGAGAAGCTTGACTCATTGTGCCATCTTCATCAGTAGGTGATTTAGCGTCCTGAAGCAGTAGTAGCCAAATACTACAGAGTGATTTGTCACCACGAGCCAGCCATTGTGCTAACCTTGCCATGACGGGCAGTGTTATGTCACCTTGCCTCGGCGCAAGCATCCAATTCTTCAGCCTAACACTAATCTGAGTGTGGCTGTGAAGGTAGATGTCATTAAAGTCCCAAAGCCGTGACTTTCGGAGAGATTATCTGGGACAATCGGGGTGGGCCTGATTCAATCAGTTGAAGGGCAAGGCCCAAAAGCTGGAACTGAGATTACCTGAGGGAGAAGAAATTCCATCTGTGGAATGCAGCCTCCATTCATTCCCAAGTGTCCAGTGTGCACCTCTGATGGAAGCCCTGTGAACTTAAGACTCACCCAGCCCCACAAATGCGGGAGCCAATTCTTTGCAATAGACATACCTCTTGCTAGTGTTATTTCTATGGTTGAACTTAGACTCCTATGCCTTTGTGTGGCTCCATTTACCCAGTCCTCTCCAGAAACGCTTCCAGAGCCACTCTTATTGGTCCCTTTTGAAGCTGAAGCCCTGTGAGAGCACGCAGCAGGGTTGGCACTCCCACCTCAAGCCTTCTTCCTCCAGGGCTTTCTCAGCCCTTTCTCCTCCCCACTTTCTCAGCCGCCACCCCAGAGAATCACAGGGAGGAAGCCTTGTGGGCAGCAGCTGGCGCTGCACGTGTGACCAAGGTGAGACGGACTGAGCTGCTCTCATTGGCTTGGGACCAACATGAGGGAGGCAGTCGCAGCTCCCCACAGCACGTCACTGTGGTGGTGGGACAGGGCTGGGAGCACATGCATCCCAGCATCACCTCCGAGTGGCAATCTGTCCTTTACCCCGCGCTCCCTGACATTCCGAGTGTACGCAGAATGTTCCCTGCGTCTTGCCGTTGTTCGCATTTTGCTTTGGAGTTATCCTCTGGCGGTTTGTTCTCAGTGTTTTCTCACAGGGCTGAGCTTATTAAAATGCACTGAAATGTTCACTATCTGTCCTCTAAACTGAACGCCTTTCTCTGATTCATTCATTCAGAGTGACATCTGAGTTCTCCTTCTCAGCAAAGCAGTGCTCAGCTTGCTCTGAAGAAGAAAGGCAGGTTGTGGCTCAGAAGGAACTTGGGGGCATCAAAGGGCGTGGCCACGCTCTCTGTCTGTGCGCACACCACACCTGGGGGAAATGACTCCTTGAGACTAAGAAGTTAAAGACAAGCCCTTGGGTCCAATGTTTTGCGCGTTGGTTTTAAATAATTTAAAATCATGGAGTACATTTCTGTGGCTTTTGACTTGTCTCTGTGGAACAGCTCAGACTCCAAAGGCTGCTCACCTCACCTCCTCCCCCTGCCACTGCTCATAGCCGTATGGCTTCTTCCCTCCCACACCTGCAGTCTGAGGTGTGGGGGACACCAGCGGGCTGGGGGCTGGAGGATGGACTGTACCTATTCCTTGCAATGACTTCTGGGAAATGCAGAATGGAACAAGAGTGAACGTCGTTGTGGGTTGATGTGTGCACACACGCGTGTATGTTTCCCTGTGTTGGAAGAGGGGTGGGACAGCAGGCAGAAGGTGGGTGACTCCTAACAAACAGGGGCTGAATCTCTGTTCCAGGCCAAGAAGTAGGTTTATTATCTATTTATTTTTTTAAAAGATTGTATTTATTTGGTGGAGAGAGACGCAGCAAGAAAGGAAACACAAGAAGGGGGAGTGGGAGAGGGAGAAGCAGGCTTCCCGCTGAACAAGGAGCCCGATGCGGGGCTTGATCCCAGGACCCTGAGATCATGACCTGAGCTGAAGACAGACGCTTAATGACTGAGCCACCCACGTGCCCCAAGAAATTAGGTTTAAAGCTAGGGGACAAGACTTGGGGTCTGAACTCACGGGACCTCAAGGGTGGGCTGGGGGACTGAAGGCTCAGTCTGGAGGAAGTAGAAGAGAAACAGAGACCAGTGCCCGTGACTGACTTAGTTCCAAGGACTAGCATATTTTCATTCTTTCTCTGTCTTTGCTTGTCAGTTTCTGTCTGTCAGTCTCTGCCTCTCTCTCTCACACTCTTTCGAAGCAGAAAAGCTATTGGGTAGCTCACAAAATCACCAGGAAAAGGAACACAAACCTCCCAAAAGCCCAGGCACAAAAGGCAGAACCAAGGGCAAAGTCACGGCCCAGAACCAGGCCTGGAGGGACAACACTGTTCATGCCCTCCTGGTGCCCAGATGTCGCCTGCTGGCCCTGCAGCCAGTGTCGCTGCTGGACCCTGGCTGCTGCCCACACCAGAATCAGGTAAGCTTTTCAGAGACTTGGCATGCCTCTGCTGGGAGCCTTAGGGGTGATGGGAGTCCGTAAAGAACCCAGCTGGCGAGGTTGGGGCCAGCTAGATGAGGCCTTGGGATTCTGGTTTGTTGCTGGAAATAGAAGGGACAATTACAGTTGAGTCTTGTGCTAGTCGGGCACAGAGTGCAGAAGAGAAATTTCAAACCCGAATTTTATGCCAGAACATCAGCTGTCCCTTCCCTAAATTCCCCTAGAGGTATTAGGGGGATCTCTGACCTCTAGTAGGATGGGTGTATCAGTGGGACATCTCCTGGATGCTCTGGTTCCGCAGGTGCGGCGTCTCCTCCAAAGTGAATTGGCCACAGGGCATTGGAGAGAGAGAGGGGAAGGGGAAGTGAATGCCAGCATGCAAGAGGATGGAGATTCTGGAATTTTCTAGCTGAGAATCCCTGTGTTTTTGTTTACTTTGGGGCATAGAGTGGAGACTCGGACCTCCAGGACTCTGGTCCTCAGAGGTGGAAAGCGGGGATGGTGGAGTGAGCACCAGTGGGAAGAGGAGCCCGCCCTCTGTGCAGGCGGGCCGCTGTGGCCAGTGCAAGCCTGCTGTGGGAAGGGTGGCCTCCAGAGTTGGGGCGTGTAAGTGTCTCCAGGGCTCAGCCCAGAAGGGAGGTTGGACCCTAGGAGAGCAGGTGAAGGGTGGCCTTGTATTTTCCAGCCAGTTCCTATGAAATGACCGAGAGGGCCGGTGGGAAGTTCAGCCTCCCCAAATCCACAGGCTGTGTGGCCCGGGGAATACGTGGAGTGCCTGTGTTCCCTTCTCTGCAGCGGAAAACCAGATGCGCCTCTGCCAGGCCGAGAGCTGCAGAGAAGACGTCTGGGAGCTGGCAGGAGAGACAGCTGGAAACCTGTGGCCTGCTCTGCACGAGGAGAGCTGGCTCTTGGCCTATGAGAACTTGGGGGTATATGTGTGTGTGCATGTGCATTTGTGGGCTGTGTATACATGTGAACATGTGTGTATGTGTGTGCACATGTGGTCAGACACATGTCCACGCACACATGTGAGCACATGTGAACGCGTGTGCACGCACAAATGCATGCGTGGACATGGGTGTTCAGGTGTGTGCATGCACGAATTGTGTACACGTGGATGTGCAGGCGTGTGTATGCACGTGTGACTATGTACACATGAGTGTGCCTATGCATGCACACACGTGTGTGAACATGCATATGTATTGTGCGAATGTGAGCATGTGTGAACGTGTGTGCACGTGTATTATGCATGTGTACGTGCATGCGTGTGTATGTGCATGTGTGTGTGCGCATGTGCAAGTGTGTGGTGGTCAGGAAAGTGCAGAGGCTGGCCCTGCCCCAAGCCTCCTGCTCACACCCACCACCAGGACGGGGGAAGAGGGCCATTTCTCTTGATGATTCCTTGGAGCTGGGGCATATCACAGAGGACACATTTGCCCAGAACAAAGCAAAACCCTCAAAGGTTCTTTCCTGTCTCTGATTCTAGAAAATTACCGGCCCTTTCATCTGCTTGTCGCATTCACAGCCGGCCGATGTCACACCCGTTTTTCATCTCCTGGCATTTCCCTTCTCATCCTTTCTCTTTTGTCCCTCTGTCTGTCCAGGCTGTTTGCCTTTCTTTGCCTTTGCAGGGTCTACAGTCCCTGCCTCTGTCTGTCCCTCCTGCCGCCTTGGCCAAGTTCTCAGTCTGTCACTTTTCTCTCTTCTCCTCCTGGCTCGTGCTGAGCAAAGTGGCTGTCAGGGCCATCTCTCCCTGGAGCTGAATCCCAAAGAAAAACAGCGTTGGAACCGATGTGTGATTTTGGCTCTCTGTCTGTTTTTCCTCCATTTGGTCTTGAACCTCCCTTGCAGCCCTGGGACGTCTGGAGGCCAGCCGGGTTGTGTGCTGGGCTCTGGAGCTCTGGGCTCCCAGTTTCAGCACCGAGAGCCCCCACCCCGTCTCCTGACTGGGAGTGATCCCGTCATCTTGTCTTACAAATTGGGATCGCTCCCTGCATGCGGGCTTTGGTGACAGCCACCAGATGGCAGGGACTGGTTTTTATAGTAACTCATTAACCTCTTGCCATCCTACAATTAAGAAAGCGTTTAATTGCTTTTTCTCAAGCCGTCCTACGAGTGATTTGGGCAGTGTGTGTTTATCACGTGAACCAATTTGCAGTGAGAGCCTGGGGGAGTGGGAACGGCGGGGTGCGGTGAGTTCAGACGTGGTGGGCACCCTGGGCTGCCCTGGACAGCCTCTTGGGACCTTCCAGGAGGAGGGAAGCACCAGCCTCAGAACCTTCTCCACACAGATTGGTTTCCTTCTTGGTTGATGGAGTACTGGAGACGAACCGTGAATGCACTTTAGAGATTATCTTGGTTCACTCATTTAACTGTCATGGACAGAGAGAGATTCAGGCCCGCTGGCTCTCAGCACCTTCCAGCTCACGGAAGTAGAGCTGCCCGTGTGCAGGGAGGCAGGCCCCTCATGCAACACAGCACGTGACATGCCCCCTCAGGACCTCTGATTTCTGGGGAGCAGCTGGACACCCCAGGCCCCCGTGGGGATCTGTGCTGGTCAGCTTCACGACCAGGGCCTCACTTGGGGCGGGTGTGTCTCTCCCCAGCTGCCCACAGTCAGATGGGGTTCACAAGCTGTTCAGGACTCTGCCTGTCGCATCTTTCGGCAGCCCCCTCTTTGGCACTGACAGCTGGCCCGGCCCCTCTCCAGCCTGAAGGCCAGGAGCTCTCAGCGGCGTCACTCCTTGGGCGAGTCCCTGCAGTGGCAGCCAAGGTTCATGCTGGAATGCTTCGGGGGTAACGAGACAACCCCAGATACATCCTGTCCTCCGCACAGACTCCAGGGCTGGGGGTGGAGACCGGGGGTGGGGGGAGCAGAAGGTCCAGCCAGACATTTCAAGTCCTGAAATGCTCACGGGTGGGTGTGAGCATTTCAGGACTTGTATCTACTCATTCTCCCTTGGCATCCTTCAGGGAGAGAGAAAACATTCTGCCTGCTTTCCTGGTTCTGGAATTCTTTCCCACTTAGGGTTGGCCAGCTCTGGCCCCCAGATGCCTCCTGGAACATCTTTGTGGGGATTGCGTGGCTACTCGTTGTCAGGCCTGGATGGATCCTGGACCTCCAGAACCTGGTTCAGAAGACGGGCCACAGACTTCAGAGACATCCTGCCTGGGGTCCACTCCCTGCTCCAACATGCACTGGAGGTGGGACCTCGGGCAAGTCACCAGGCTTCTCTCAGTGCCCGTTGTCCTCCGTGAAACCCTGTGATGGTGAAATTAACTTGCCACGCAGAGCCCGAAGACTCAGGGGTCCTGAAATGCTCATTTGTATGCGTTGCAGGTTGGATTCCCAGGAAAGCAAACTCTGAGACAGAGTTTAGCGCTCAGGTGTTGATGAGAGCGGGTTCTTGGGGTCAGCGACCACAGGAGGGAAGGGAAAGGAGCAGATGCGGGTGGAGGGAAAGGCCCATGTGCAGCATAGCCTGACCTTTGAGGGACCCTGGAGCCCTTTACCCCCTGTGCTGGAGGTCAGCACTCCGGGGACTCAGTGGGAGGGCTCTCAGGACTCAGCTCATAGTCGAGCTCAGAGCAGCGGGTTACCGTAGCCAAAGGAAGCAAAGCCAGACCGGCAGGGCAAGGTTACAGAAGAAATCCAGAAAACCAGGTTCGAGCTTCCAGGAGTCACAGAGGACACGCTTAATCCCTGCAGCCACAAACTGTGACAACACGTGTGAAGTGTTGGTCAGGCAGGGAAGCTCCGTAGAGACTCTGTGCCCCCGGTTTTTGCTGGGAGATGCTGGAGATCTGGTCACATAGGCACCCTCTGCCTGCCTCGTAGCAAACTTCCAGACGCCCAGGGGGAAAGCAGGTGTTCAGCATAAATCATATTGTTTGGACACTCGAGGCACAGTGAACCCTTCTTATCAGGGAAGCTCCCCGAAACCCCGATTCCTGGATACCAGCCAAGGGTCAGCCTTGCAAGCAGGCCTTTCTAAGAAAGTAGTCTCATGTGGCTATGGTAATATTTTTCTTCACATTTCTCCACCGCGATCAGTCATTGGAATGCCATGCTCCGGCAGAAGAGGTGTAACCTTGAGCTAAGGCAGTCCCCGAAGGACCTGACCACCGAAGGTTGCCTGCCACGGCCCTCCCAGCAAGACCTTTGTCCAAAGGCATCTATCTGCACCCACGTGTCTGCAGCAGGCACAGGCGTGAGATGAGTAAAGCATGCTCCGTGGCTGGCGCCCGTGAGCTCAGCTGTTGGAAATGTGGCACCTGACGATCAGGCCATGGGGCCTCTTGTAGATCCTGGAGAGCTAAGCTGAGAGGGAGCCCCTGACATTGTTCCTCCATGAATCATTTATAGAGTGCACTTAGGTCAGACAGCGGGAGAGAGGTTGTAGAACGTGGCATTCTGGGGTGGAAGTGAGCTCGTGCTGGGGAGATGGCTTGTCTCTAAACAGATAATCAGAATGGAACATAATAGGCTGATGGTAAAGACCTATTTGTTGAGCTGAATTGATCCCCCTGACCTTCTCTTCCCCATGCGGAGAGCTATGGATTTAGAGACATAAATAGGGCTTGGTTTCTGCCCTCGTGGGCTCACTGTATAGTGGGGAGACTTCATGTGCAATCAGAAAGACTGATGATTGAAAGAAGCGAGATAGTGGGGAGGACCTGGGTGACTCTTGTGCCTGGTAGGAATGGAGTGAGAATGGAAGGCTTCCCAGAGGAGGCGTCATTCATGTTGGGCTCTGAAGGATGAGTAGGAGCTAACCAAGTGCACAAAGAGAGAGGATGGGGACTTCAGGAGTGGCCAATATGACAAACGTCAAGTACCTTGAAACCCATGGATCCTCGCAAACCCTAGGAGTTCATTCTAGATCAGGAAAAGTTCCCAGAGTCATAGAATCTCAAGCTGGCGAGAGCCTTAAAAGCTCCTGTTGCTGAGTGTGTGTCTGTACCAAGTTGTTGGGAACTCTCTGCTTGCATCCCTCTGATGACAGGGAGCTCACTCTCTACTAAGCCCATATGTTCATGCAGATGGCTCAGCCTTTCCACCAAGTCTTTCTTCTACTGATCTGGCCTCTCTTTCTTGGTTGCTTCCACTCATTGATTCTGAATTTATCCTTCAGAGCTATCCTAGGACAAATTTAAATCTTTATGGAATCCCGAGGGTCTGTAGGTTTTCTACTGCCATTCTCCTAGAGGTGAGACCCTCCACCTAGCCTCTGGGAGAGGCAGGGGCTGATGCTGTGGTATTGCAAGGGGGCAGTGCAAGAAATAAGGTGAGACTCTGGAGCCAGACCAGCTGGGGCGGAGTCGGTGGCTAGCGTCATCTAGCGTCACCTGTCCGTGCCTCAGTTTCTTCATCTGCATAGTGGGGATAAGGAGAGTAAGTGATGCCACAGGCTGCTGGTGAGGAAGAGTTGACTGCATGCTGGTGAAGTGCTCAGAACTGTGCTGGCAGACAGACCGCACTCAGCGTACCCGCTTCAGCTGCTGTGGAAAAGTGACTCAGATGGCTGCCAGGCCACAGGAGCAGTGCCACGGCCCTATCAGACAGAGTTAGATGCACAGAGCTGGAGTGGCTGGATGAGGATGAGGCTTCTTCCTGAGAATGAAAGCCATCCACTTCTTCCATAGCGTGGCCTCCTCCCCTCTCCTCTCCGCCTTCGTCACCTCTTGTCAGCCCTTTAGCTGTCCCCAAACTCTGCCACGGGTGGGGGTCACCCTTTGTGATTTGGAATAAAAATAGGTCCTGAGTCGTGGGAAGCCTGCGGCTGGGCTCTTCTGCCGCTGAATCCCCACAGCAGCCACAGCCTTAGACCGACGCGTGTTCTGCTGTGGCTCACCGGCTGTGTGTTCACACATAAGGCAGCCCAGTGAAGTTCAACTTGAACCACACTCATGGCCTTTCGGAAGGTCCTGGACTACTCCCTCCTGGGAGACGCTCCTCCGCTGCCTTCTCCCCCTGGGTTTCCTGACTCTTCTTGCTCTCAGGACCATCCTTGCTTTTCTCCCTCTCTTGGCTTTCTCTGCTCTGTCACCCCTGTCCCTTGAGCTCCTCCCCACCCCCTGAAATTGAGCTCCTTTTTATCAGAGGACAGCTCTGGGCCTTCTACCCGCTACTTGGCTGGGACCCATTTCTGTAAGTCAGAAACATGGGCAGGACTCAGCAGAGGGTCTGACCTGTCATCTTTACTGTGATCAGGCTTTCCTTGGGGCTCCCCATGCCCACCCAACTTGTTCAGTAAGGAGATCCAGACGGTGATGTAATCTTTCCCTGATATAAATTATTCTGTCCCCTGACTCCCTTTAAAGGTGGATGGAGTTACTGTTTTTTACTTTTAAAAGCAATTTAAAATCTTGCCTTCTAAGCCTAGAATATCTTCTTCCTTCTCCCTGACTCTTCAGGTTCTTCCAGGAGGAGAATCTCCTCCACGAAGCCTCCCCAGTCATGTGTCAAGGCCCCCATTCGACCACTACTTACCTGCTACCTGGAGTAAGGTCATCTAAGTCCCAAGCTGGCGTGACTTGTCACTCCACCTATATTGCCCTTTCCCAGAAGCCTTGGGAGACTCTTAAAGTTCCCAGGAAGGTGGCATGGGGACGGGAGGAACAAAGACTCAGAGAGGCCCGGGTTTAATCCTGACTTCCCCACCTGCTGGCTGTGTGGCCCTCCACCAGTTACTTACCCTCTCTGAACTCAGTGCTCCCATTCGTCAAAGTGGGAAAGATGCTTGTACGACACCATGGCTGCAAGGATTCAAGTGGGGCGTGGATGTCCAGTGTCCCAGCGAGGGTCTGGCACGGAGGAGGTGGGGTTTTATAAATGTGGTTTCTTCCTCTGGAGAACCCGCAGACTAAGTGAGGGGCAGATCAATGGCCGTGCTAAAAACTGAAGGGAAGTATACTTCCTGAAAACGTGGGAGGCGAGGGACGAGAAGAACAAGCTGGAGCCGCAGGGGCCCCTGACAGACGACAGGGACAAAGCCTCTGTCAGGGGCCTGTGCGAGAGGCTGACACACATCGGGCACCGAGCTGCCGGCTTCCTTTGCCCTCTGCCGCACAAACAATCCTAAAGGCCGCTCTCCAGCACCTTCCTAGCTTCCCTGGGGCTGCCCCCTAGGTCCGACTACTGCCTGAGGGCCCTAGGCCTTGCTCAGACCCCGAGGGAGACAGGGCCGGTGGCAGAGCAGACACCAGGGGAAGAACACACACAGGCCTGCACACCCGACGAACTGACACACTGTGGAGCCTTCTGAGAGTGTGGACTGAGCCTCGGGGGTGCATGGGCCAGCTCTGGCCCTTGGAGCCTCAGTGTCCCCGCCGGTGCAGGGAGCGCACTGGGTTATGTGGACCTCCAGAGAAGATACTTCCACGCAGCCAGCTCAGCGGTGTGTGTGTGTGTGTGTGTGTGTGTGTGTGTGTGTGTGTGTGTGTCCTTGAGAGCTCAGTGCACTCCAATTGGCAAATTCAGACCTTATTGATTCTGAATATGTAATTTTTTCGACTTGCACGAGGCTGAAGGCAACTCTTGCATAATTCACACAGAAAAGGGCTTGATTCACTCATGAATAGCGTTGGTGTCGTGATGGGAAAACCATTTCCCTGCCACCAGGCTGCCTCTCCGCTGATTCCTTTCAGGTTCCCCCGGGGCAGCGACCGAGCCCGCACGTCCCACGGGCAGCCCGCTCTCCCCCTCTCCGGCCGCGGCCTCTCCCTCTGGGCCTGGGCCCCCCTTGGGCCCCAGCACCCCGCTCACTAATCAGATGTTCACTGTGCTTATCCCTTTATCCAGCCCCTGATGATGACTTTAGTTTTTATAATCGTATTTTGAATACGAACTCCTTGTCGAATTGCTGCTTTTCGTCGTGACTTATTATTCTGTGGAGCATGTCATCATCTTGACTCTGACTAATTATTGCTTCAAAATGGCCTTCTGTTGCTCCTCGTGATGCTGTTCCCTCAGGTCCTGGTTCTCCTTCGTGCGGTCAGGGCCCCTCTTGGTTTTCCTCACATGGTTGGGGGTCCTTGGTTGTGTTGCTCACATGGCACCTGGGCCTCCCTGTTTCTCGTGGGGCTCCTCAGGTCTTGGATCGTGGTATTTCTTTGTACCTGCTTCTCTATCAGTTCAGCTCCCCCAACCCCCCACCCCCCACTGCCTGGCTTCTAGGGATGCCTCAACTTTTCTGGTCTGTTAGCCCCACTCACCCTTCCTCCTCTTCTTCTCCCCCCTCCTCTCTCACCTCTGTCTTTTTCCCCTGCCTCCTCCTTCTTCAAAAGGTATTAGTTCAGTGACGACGAAGACATTGGCAGGAGGGGGAGCATACGGCTGCGCTCGGTCGGGTCTCTCTTTTGGCCGGATCCTTGTGTGTCTCTTTGGAGATCCTTACAATAACCCACAAGACAAGTACCATTTCCCTCTTCCTGTGGCTGAAGAAACTGAGGGGTTCAATGATCCTGGGAGCTGCCCAGTGAGGAGGAGACAGCCTGACATCAGGTCCTCTGACTCCAAGATCCAACTCGTTATTATTCCATATTTTTATTTATTTTTATGATTTTATTTATTTGAGAGAGAGATCGAGAGAGAGCACGAGCAGGGGGAGCCGCAGGCAGAGGGAGAGGGAGAAGCAGACTCCCCGAGGGGCCGGGAGCCCGACTGCAGGGCTCCATCCCCGGACCCTGAGATCGTGACCTGAGCCGAAGGCAGACGCTTAACCGACTGAGCCACCAAGGTGCCCCTCCACCTTTCTGGAACCCAGAGACCTGTCAACCTGCTCTCACTGTTCAGAAATTCTGGCTCAAATCAGTGGTCCCTGCGCATGTGGGTTCAAAGGGCAACAGGTGACTGTCTGCTTCCCATGACAGCCCCTGCTTGCAGGAATGGCCGGGATGTTCTCGTAAGCTTCAAGACTGCATAGATTATTAAACAAGTCAGAGTGACTTTCTTCCCCCAGTGAAGCGAACTCATGATGCTTGGATGACATTGTCCGACTTACTAAATTGTTTATCAACTTTTTTCAAGGCAGGAGTTCTTAATAAAGTAAATGAAATAGTGTGGTCATTGTGTGGAGTTTAACCTGGAAACCACCCTTCAGAAATGCTGGAACATACGAGAAGTTACATCTCTATGGGAACTGAGATTTTCAGACAAAAGACTGAAGTTCCAATATGTCCTGGGGGGACGGGGCGGGGAGGAGGTTACCGGGTTCTCCGAAGGCTGGGACTTGAACTTTAATAGGAGACGGTCCAAGCCCATGGCTCCCTGGTGGGTGCCCAGTTTAGTGTGAACACTGGCCCTGAGCATGATTCTCAAACGGCCCTTTGAGCCACTCTTGAGGTCCGTGTTCCAAGTTCTTAGAGAAAGTGAATCGGGAAGCCAAACCATGGGCCCTGGAAATTAGCTGTGGTTACTTCTAGAAGCAACAGGTCCAGGATGGTGCAAAGAAACCCCTCGCCTATGAGAGTGGTGGCTGAGGGGCCGGGAGGAGCTGTGAGCTGGAGAAACAGAAAGATCTCTCATGTCGTGGGTAGCAACCCCGGGACTGGGGACCTGATGCCCAGACAGCTAACTGGGTGGGGCTCAAATCTAGAAAACTTGGTGGCTCTCACTCAAGTCAACATGAGTCCTCCAGGCTGGTGGGGTCTGGGAAGTAAGAGTTGCAGAACAGGGGAGAAGCAGAAACAGATTTCATTTGTTCCCTTAACTCTCTCTGCTGTCTGCTCTGTGCCTCTTGAGACTAGAGAAACTGATGGTGGCCCACCGTGGTCCATCTTCTTTTGGACTTGCCAGCCTCTGGGGCCACTTGCCTGGGATGACAGGGCTGTGCAGGGTGTGAGGAAGAGGACCTCTGGGGACTGGCTTCTCTGTGGATCCATGGATGGGGTCTTCATGGGGCTGGGCTAAATCAGGGGCCGGGGGCAGGTGGGGACACATGGGCAAAAGGTGTTGTTCTGAGCTGGGCATACATTTTTAAGGAAATAATCAAGATACGCCATCCGTTTAAGAGATGATTCCAGAAAGGTGCTGCAAAGGCAGAAGCACAAGCATGGGCACCACTTTCTGGGCCCCAAGTCCCTGTTAGAGGGATATTACCGCCCCATGAGACCCAGGGCCATTCCCCTCCCTGATCAGAGCAGTCCTCTATCCTCCCCATCAGTCCGGAAGGCCCCTGAAGGCAAGCACTGTCTTTTCCCCTTCCCTCCGTCCTTCAGATGGCTTGGTCTTTCACAAGGGCCTAGTCTGTGTCCACCAACCAGAAACTTCAGAAGGACTATGTCTTCAACAAACTGGAGAGCTTCCCAAACAGGGGATGTGCTGTCTTCCCTGGGAGTTTTCCCAAAGTAGGGACAGTGTCTGCTGACCAAAGCAGGATCTTCTTGAGTCCAGGAACCATATTTCTAATTTAGTGTCCTTTGCCAGTGCACAGGACAGAGCCCTGCACACCCTAGAGGCTCAGAGCTCATCCTGACTGCCAGTGACCACCATGACAATCCTGCAGTGGTGGGGGGTATTGGTGCTGAGTTAGAGATGGCTCTCACCCTTTAGTCCCTGAGCCAAGTGTTTTCCTGAGGTCCCCCTCCCCAGTAGCCCTGGCCCTCCACCTCCATGGGTTCTTCATGGTACAAATGTTCTTGGGAAACAGGCTGGTGCTCACAGATGATCAGAGGTGCTGTCCACATCATTTCAGCTCAGTCTTCATCCAGCCAAAGTATGTGTTCCAGGAGCTTACCTTAGCCCTGGGAATTATCGAGCAGCTATCCTAGAATTCATTAGTTTGCTAAGAACCTTTCAAGAGCTCCTCCCCGTGATGCCGTGACTCCTCTATGACAAGTCACCCCGGAGTTTACTTAATGGGTTCTGAGGGGCTGTGTGAGTGTGCGTGCGTGTGTGTAAAACAAAACCATCCTGCCAATCACCCCCCCTCCCCCAGACTCCACCCTACCCACTCTTATCATAAGCAGAGAAATCAGAATCAAAAGTAATTGCTTATCTCACAACTTCTCTTTAGTTTTTGAGAGGGGGAAGGGGTATTACATTTCTCCTCCAGATCTCACTCCTAATTTCCCTCCAGCAAGAGGCAAAGGCAAATACGCTTGAGACGAGGGAGCAGATACAAGTCTCTGATGGCAGGTATCACGCTGGTGTTGGCAGGCAGGCCTGGAGAAGGTTGGCTGTTTCATTTGGGCTAGATCATTCAAGGTCAAGGGAGCTGCCTGGTCCAGCTGCTGTGGGGCCCAGCGGTGACCATGTACTGAATCTGAAAGACCCGAAACACCAAGTCCCACGACAAGATAGAAGCGCAACATTTCTACCCGCTTTATCTTCATAATGATTGAGCTTCCCATATTAGACACAACTCTCCCAAGGTCAAGGTCAACTTCAGCGTTCCACAGCTCACCATGTGTGGATCGCTGCCTGGCCGGGAAGCCCACAGGCCTACTAGGTGAGACCACAGGCAGACCTGAGTTCAAATCCCAGTTCTGCTTTCCGTGCTGGACGGTTTGCTAGTTACTGATGTTTTCTGAGCCTCGTAGCTTCTCTGTCTGTCACGAGGTGTCCAGTGGGGACTGGCGGGAGACCCTTCACCGCGGGACGAAGTACCATTCTGGAGCCTGGAAGCAGCCGGGGGGTGCGGGAGGACCGAGGTGCTGGAGGCCCAGGACACAGGCCCCGAGCGTCTCCGGAGAACCCTCACCCAGGGAGCTTCGAGCCGCTCCTCAGTGACGGTTTTCTACCTGCTTGGGCACATCGACGGAACGGCTCCCCGAGGAGTTAGAGAAGGCCTCCTTCCTCCATTGGGAGGAAGTATGTTCCCTACCTGTAAATGATGATTTCTGTGGTGGGAGCATATACCTGCACTTGTGTGTCTGAGCTTCTGCTCCAAGCGGGGGCAGGAAACGGAGACCGTATCATAGAGGATCTGTTGGTCGAGCTCTGGCCCAGTGTGCTGGAGACCGTGACCAGAGCGGGGATGGGGGCATGGGGTAGCCCTGGCGGAACACAGCTGAGCCTTGACTGGGTCCTGGCCTCTCGTGAGGCCAATAGGGACAATGTACTGTGCACTCTTATGCGCGTCTTATCTGTAGGGTATACATTTTGTTCTGAAACAAATAGGGGCTGTCGTAACTACCTTGGGATGAAGTGAACGCTGGGAGAGGAGTCTGAGGCAGCCGAGAAGCCAGGCCAGGAGGCATCCTAAGGAAGACCATGGCTTGGGGCTGGGTTGGCCCACCTGGGCTTAAGGAGTAGCCATTTCTAGTAATAGTCATGTATTTTCCTCGGGCTTGTAATTCCTTTCTCTTACCCTCAGCCTCCACTGGAGGAAACTGGCAGTGAGGGAGTTAAGACGCATGGGGTCCCCTCCCTGAGGCTAGGGGGGAAATTCGTGCACAGGGAGAACATTCTGATAAGCCCCTCTCTTAAAGAAATAGCCCCAGCTCCTTAATGTGGTATCCCAGGCCCTCTAGAAGCTGGGTCTTCCTGTCTTTTCCTTCACCACTAATGTCTCCTCCCCACCCCTTCTGCTTCTCCATGTTTCACTCATGCCAGGCACAGAGCAGGTGGTCAGGAAATGTGTGTTACTTAAATGGAACCGAGCAGCCATCTGGGCCCAACCCCTGCAGGTGCCCTCGGCTTACCGTTTCTCTTCATACCCACTACCAATGCCACACCTCTCAACCCTCCCATCCTCAAGGTTTTTTCCTCTCTGTCTTCCTGTGTATTCCCACCATTAGGCTTGAAGGAGGGGTCTTGCTTGCAGTAGCCTCCAAGCTGGTTGAACCCTGCTCAGCCTCTCCCCATCTCCCACTGGCCCTACTCATCATCAACAAGAAATTCTCTGAGGTTGCTGCATTGATCCTGTCCGTCTCTGGGTCCAAGTCCTTATTGGTTCCCTGTGGAGTAGATAACATCCAGACTTCCCAGCCTGGCCTCCCACGATCTGACATCAGCCTACCTTCCCCATTCCACCTGGGACCGAAGGCACAACAGCCAAATGAGACCACTTGCCTTTCTGTTGTCTGCCCCTGTGTCTGGAATTGCTGTCAGGGAGACCTCCTGGCTCCTTCAAGAAGTGGCTGCGATGCCAGCTCCTCCCTGCCGTCTTCCTTCCTCCTCTCAGCTCAAAGGCTTTCTGCTTCTCAACTCCGTGTGTGTGTTCAGTCTCTTGGCATGTCTCTGCCGCCATCTTGCCTCAAGCACACAAGCCGGGCCCGTGACTTGGTCCCCTTGGTCTCCGAAGTGCCCATCGCAGCTATTTGCAGGGAATAGGAGCTCAATAAATGTTTGTACAGTGAATAACTACATAATTCTCCTCCAGCACCCTGCTTTCTTACAGGGACGCTCCGATCATCCCGGGGGGAAGCGTGTTTCTCTTTCTAACATTGCTTCCCACTACTCGTCAAAATTAGAGTAAGTGCTCTGGGGCTCAGGCCCTGAGCTGTCATGTTGCTTCTGGCACCACGAAGATGCAAGGTTGAAAGCGACCCCACAGTTGACTGTCCACGAGTCTAACACATTAGCAAGATTCCACTGCCTGAGACAGTGGGGTCTGTGCTCCCAGACAGGCATCACCCTGGCTTTCCAGTGCTCTGTCGGACTTCTCAGGCCCTGAGACCTAGCTTTGCGTCTCCCTCTCTGATTCAACCCCTTCTCTGGACCACAGGGCCTTGGGGCTTGGTGTGTATCCCTCTCATGCTCTCATTTGCCTGGTCTTTCCTGCTGGGGTGCTTTGGACACTGGCCACGGAGACCCCACTTGCTAGTGTCAGCTGAAGGGAGTTTACTGGGACCATGTGGCAGAGCTCATAGAATTGGGGTCAGTGCTGGGGAGCCAGCTCCCAGCGACAGGAGCCAGGACAGTGTCCAGGTGGGGTGAGGTTCTCAGAAACAGGCACTGGTAACAAGAGGACAGTCCTCAAGGAAACGTGTGTTGCTGTTATGGCTGTGTGAGTGATTGCCAGCCACTTTCAGTCTTTCGGAGGCTGTGCCCAAAGGGCTCTGGTGGACCTAGAACAGGCCCTGACTCCTGGCTGTGTTCTGGCCACCAGGGCACTCCCCGCCAGCTCCACCCATCCCCCCATACCCACACCAGCCTGCGCCGGCTGCCCCACGAGGGGCCTCCAGCCCTGGCTCCCCTCCCCCAGGGTGCCAGGCAGCCCTCCGAGCAGTGACATGAGCAGCAGGAGGACAATTAGCCACCAAGGGAATTGTCCTCCTGGTGACCCATTGTCTTAGAAAGGAAACCATTTCCTGGCTTAGCCAAGATGATGGGTCATTAGTGGCCAATAACATAAAGCAAATTTGGATTCGATGAGTCACTTTACATTTCATAAGCCTTGTATTTTCTTGTGGCACCAAATGTCTAGGCACAATTCTGTACACTCACAAGAGATTTGTTCTTACATTGTAAGTGCAAACTTGAGGACGATTTATAATGAGCTAATTGTTCCTCCTTCCGTGGCATCAGCAAAGTGGTCTTTAGGCACAACAGCCATGTTCAAGTTGTTGATCCCAGTTGCTACAATGCCCACAGAAGCTTCCTGGGAAACAGGTCTGAGCAGAAGTCATAAACACGGGGTTCTTAATTTCTACCCATTGGACTTGCGGCTTCGCCTAATGCTAGCTTTCTCCCTAATGAAAGGCAAGGGAAATATCAGCTAGAAATGTCATAATCAGAGCGTTTGCCTAGTTGGCTATTTTTAAGCACCGCAGGCTTTGCTCGAAATGAAGGATGTGCATTAGCCCAGCAAACGCTGCTGGTGGATGTCGACCACGGCTCCCGTCTGCAAAGGTACAATTGAGAGGACAAAGAGTGGGCATAAATAATGGATCGAGAGTGGCTCCAATGAGAGCCCATTCGTCCAGCAGCCTCAAAATGAAAACACGCCGCCGATGACTCATTGGATAATAGTAAATATGACGGGCTCATAAAACCGCTGGTTCCCACGGGTGCTGTTCAGCAGCCTTTGTCTGGTCTTGAGCTTGTTATGTTCGGAAGCTACCAATTTAAGCCTCCCCTCCCCCAGCAAAGACATGGCTCCTGGATAGAGAGTTATTTGGGTGATTTGCAAAGTCTGGATGGCGCAGGGAGAGGTGGGCTGTTCTTCTCCCCTGACTGTGCCCTCGGCCTGGGGCCAGTTCAGTGCGGGGCCCCACAGAGACCTGGATGCTATATGGACTTCATTAAGGGGAAGGCAGAGACCTTGACCCCAGGGAGCCCGAAACTGAGAGAAGACATGGCCTTGACATTAAGTAAGGGTCTGCGTCCCACCTGGGAGATGAATAAAGAACATAAACACGTCTTCCCTCTACCATCGGAAGAACTGCAGGCCAGAGGACGACTGATAATAACAGGAAGGACACACATTCTGGAGGAATATGGCCGCAGTGAAAGCGGTTTTCTTCAAATGGGGGGTGGCCACGTGGGCAGAAGAATTGGGCTGGTTCTCTGAGGTCTCAGAGGTTTCCTTAGGACCATGAAGGGGGAGCATAAGCAGAACGAGTTGGGGCAAATTTCCTCAGGGTTGGTGTCGTCTGAAAATGAAGTCTCCTATCATTGGAGATGCGGCAGAATATTCTCCCTCCTTCACTGATTTTTCTTCAGCCATTTGCCATTCCTGGATGCCCTAGGTCTAGAGTGGGTGTCCGGCTGTCATAGTAAAATAGAGGGGCTAAGTGCTGCTTCTTCTTGCCGGTGGGCTTGCCACCGTAAGAGGCAGGTTCCTAACTCAAATGCCTCCTGTGAGGAGTAATTGGTAAAGAAGAAACCAGTCCCAGCTCTTTTGCTGAACCATATGTGCAAAGGGGCAGAGGTGGGGAGATTAGAACATGTGAAGTTTATGTGCATTCCAGGCATCGGGCTAGGTGCTCTGCCTAACAGCTCTGGACTGGAGGCTAGGGATGCCGTGACTGTGTGACCTTGGACAAGTCACTGACCCCCTCTGGTCTTTAGTTTTCTTCAGAGACAAACAGAAATAACACCTACACCTCCACAAAACAGGTGAAATGAATTAGTCAGTTAACTAACCGATTCATGTATCCACTCAGCAAACACTTTCCCAAGGCACCTCGATGCCAGGTGCTGTGTTAGGTGTTGAGGAAACAGATGGGTGGGACCAGGCTTGCCTTTGAGTGGTTTGAGGCTTCCTCTGGGAGGCGAGCGTGCAAAGAGGATGGTGTGGGGTTTGATGTCCACCAAAATGGAGTGAGCAAGGGACTTGAAAAAGTTAAGGGAGGGCGTGGAGGGTAGGGAGGTGGAGGAGGTGCGCCATAGCTTTCCATGCCTGGGAGCAGCTGGAGAGAAGCATAGATCCTAGTATATCATTTTCCTCATAAGCACAGACTAGCCGCATGCACCAGACCCAGCCGACAGGAGGAGAGCTTCCTGAGATCTGTGCAAAACCGCAGTCATAAATATCCTGGCCTTTTCTAGGGTCATTTTCCCAAAGGAAGCAGACTCTCCATCACTTTCTAATATTCTTTGCACCTGATGAGAAGACCACAGGGAGCGGGAGCAGAGAGGGGCCCGGAGCCAGGCTCTTGCTCGTGTCTCGCCCACTTGGTGGTCTCCTTCCCCCACAGCAGCGCTGCAGGGCCTGGGATTTCCGTGTGTGACTCAACGAAACTGCAACTGATTACAGACCTTGGGATTTAGGGTTGCCAGCAAACAACCAAATTCAAGAATAGTAAATCTGCAAATGACAAGGGTCAATTATCTTCAGGAGGTATCTGCTCATAGGCTGCAGTGTTCGCGCTGTAAGTGACTTGGGGGCGGGAAGGAGAGGAGGATTGTCTTTTCATCTGGCTCTGGCCCTCAGAATCTCACACATCGTGAATCCTTGGGAAATACGGATGCTGCTGCATCCAAAGCAATTGCTTTTGCTTTGCACGCACTGAGCTGGATAACTTGGATGACGTTACCGACCACAGGGGGCAGATCTGCATTAAAAAAAAAAAAAAAAAAAAAAGACTCGGCACCTGACTAGTTGTGTGAATTTGGGCGAGAAACATCATCTCTTCATGCCTCAGTTTGCTCATCTGTAGAATGAATGCAAAGTCAATGCTGATCTCGTGGGTACGGAAGGAAAGCGAAGGAACTAGTAAGCGCTCACTAAATGGTGAGCAGCAGCAGCCTCTGATTATTATTGCCCCACCTTCGCCTCGACCACCGCCATCACCTCCACCATCACTCTTGATTCCTGCAGGCTGGGGTGGAGGGGCAGCCCCAGCACAGGTACCCGGGGCAGCTAGAACTGTGCCTTTCTCCCGCTCTAGGCTTCTCGAGCCGAAGTGTGCGGCGGAACCAATAGGGGTCCTCGGATCGCTGGCCCCACCCACAGAGTTTCCTGCGCAGCACGTGGGGGAGTGGGTGGGGCCTGGGAATCTGCATGGCTAATGAGTCCTCAGAATGACCCTTTGAGAACCAGCGCCCTAGATTTCCCACAGGGTCCCGTCCAGGTGTATCCAAGAATCAGCACTCTGCACATCATTAGCCCGCTGGCTCAGCTGGCTTTCAAAGGCGGCTGTTCCCACCGCGAGGCCCAGGCCATTCATCACCGTGGATTCGGTCACTTCTGAAATGTTTCCTCTTTCCTAGGTGAGGATCATTCACCAAAGTTCTGGAGCCTCCCCCAAGCTTCTCTGGAATAAATCAGAGGTTGCCCAGGTCTCTTCCGTTGTTATCCCGTGAAGGCGGGAGCTGGTGTCCTCTGTTCTCTGTTGTCCTTCTTGCGCTTAGGACATTTTATCAAGTGAAATGAGTAAATCCATAGAGGTAGGTGCCCCAGCCGGAAGCTTCTGCTTGTTTGCCGCATCTCTGATGCCCGAGGAAGCCTAATAAAGGCACTGTGTGGCGGGAGCTACTCTGCTTCCCTTATGAAGTCCTCACTGGACAGCCCAGGTCGTAGAAGCTCTCCTTACGTTTAAACACTGGAAAGGGCATCGGCAACAGGGTCCCACGGTGAGCCCCACCGTGACCATTACTCAAGACCACCACCTTCAGGAAGCCTTCCCTGAATGCCCCTTCCCTGTTGGGTTTGTTGATCTTTCTCAGTGATTTGGCAAGAGCATGTGCATCTCACTACCATCTTATAAATGGTATCCTTTTCTGCATCAGTCTCCTCCCCACTACTCAATGGAAAGTTTTGGCAGAAAGGAAGTGTGTTTTCTTGCCATTTGATGGCTGTTTGTTGAGTGAATGTGGAACTGTGTGACATTATGGCCAATAAGCCTGTATTGAGCAAAGTCTGCTAAGATGTCACCATGGACTCCTTGTGCTTTCCTGCCTGTGTCGCTCTCATCCCTCCTGGGCTCCCACAAGTGGCTGCTCTGTGTGTGGGAAGGGACTGAAGAACCTAAAGAGGGCACTGCTTCCATAACTCAAGACTTTCCCGATTCCTCCATGCCCACAGGGAAGCTGTGCCCCACTTGCTGACTCTGGCTCCCAGTCCAGCACCCCAGCTGTCCCTTGGCTGGAAGGAACCCGCTGTGGTCGCTGGAGGCCTGCCCTGCCCTGTGTCTGGGACTTGCAGTGATGAAAACCAATAGCCTAGAATGTACTCCCGGCTTCTTACTGGGTCACTGAGGGTGAGTACCATACCTCTCTGTGCCTTGGTTTCCCCTCTGTGAGATAGGAATGACCCTCGGAGTGGTCGAAGAGGACTGCTGTGGGGATTAAGTGAGATATTTGTAAAGGGCTTAGAATACCACCTGGCACGGAAGACCTGTTCAGTAGGCGTTAGCTGCTATGACGATGACGAAGACGATGATGATGAAGATGATGAAGAAAAAGATGTCGGGTCACCTTCGTGCGCACTCCCTGTTTATTTCTATGTTCTTCTGAGACAGGCCTGCCTGGCTCCTTGCATCTTCTCTGCAGGGACTGGCGTTCTGCCTGGGATCCCACCACCTGCTTCTCTCCCCCTTCCAGCCATCTTCTGGGGTTTCAGTATCCTTCACAACCTCCTGTCCCTGCGGGTTGGATGCTGCCCTGGCACCTTGCTCGACTGCCTGTGTGGCCCACCTGCAGGACCCCCCGCCCCTTGTTACCGACATCTGCCTCTACCCCTGAGTGCCTGCTACTCCTTGCTGACCCCGCTTCCACACCTCACCTCCCCCACCCAGAAAAACCACCCGCATGGTGCAGGCCCCCACCTTTTCCCCCCTTGGAGTTGATTTGTCTTGCAAGGAACTGTGGGGAGACTGTCCCTGCCCTCAGCCACCCTACTTCCTCCTGGAAACCGTCACGCAGAATCCTGACCACCAGCCACGTGGGAGGGCCAATTGGCTGGTTCTTGTTTATTACATAATATTGATATTCAGAATAGAAAAGGGGCAAAAGATCCAAAGTCAGGACTTTCTGGGTCCATCTGGACTTCCTTTTCTTTCTACCATGGCAGGAGAACAGGTTTATGTGGCAGGAAGTTGGATCCTTGGTCTTAACTGTTGGTTTTGCAAAACTCACCCCCATCCCCCACCACGTTTGTTCAGACTGCTTGGGGGTGGCCAAATATATCATATATTATGAGGCTTAGTTTGGGGAGCAGAGAAAAAAATTGTTACTATTATGGATAAAGCAATTATCATCAATCTATTTTTAATCTCGTCTTCCTTTTAAAATAATCGAGGCTGTCTTTTCAGAAGAGGAAAAATCCAGGCTTTGATATGAGGGAAGGTGCAAAAAGCTTCCCTTCTTCTAGCTGAAAATGCTAATTGAGCAGCCACTTATGTTTCTAACCTTCATTAACTGCATTAGCCTGCATTAACACCTTTTAAACCTCTTTAAGATTGTGTTCAATTCACTTTCTTTAATCTCTTCTTTTCCGGGAGTGTGGAATCATTTTGATCCTCATCTTCGTCTTTCCTTTGATGACAACTGTGGGTTGAATTTGTATTTGGGAATTGAAATGCAAATTTGCAATTACATGCAACCCCCTTCCCTTACGTTCTGCTGGGGTGGCAGGAACCAGATTAATATAGCTGCCTGTCACCCTGGCCAGGGCACCCTCCCAGTAACCCCCCTTAGTCCCAGGGTGGTTGGGGGAACACAGTTTCCTTGGCTCCTGTCAGTTCTGCATACTGGAGAAAGATGGTGCAAAGTGGTCAGCACTGTGCCTGTCCATGGTAAACCTTTAGCCCTTTGCAGAAACCGTTGTTTGTTTTTGAAATTTTGTAAGGGGTTTCTTTGTTGTCACTGAACATTGTCTTCCTTTGTCTTTTTCCACAATGTCTTGATTTTGGGAAGAAGGTTAAGGAAATTTTCAAGAAAAGAAGGACATGAAAGGATGTCATTTCTTTACTAAGTGAAGCAGAGAATTACTATGTGATTCAGCAATTCCACTCCTGGTGTAGAGCCCAAAGAATTGAAAACAGGTGTTCAAATAGAAACGTATACAGGAATGTTCAGAGCAGCCTCATCCACAATAACATGAAGGTGGAAGTGATCCATAGGCCCATCACGGTTGAATGGATAAGTAGAATGTGGTATATCCATACAGTGGAATATTATTCAGCCACGAAAAGGGACAAAGGACTGACATAGGCTACAACAAGGATAGACCTCCAAAATACTGTTCTAAGTGAAAGAAGCCAGGCACGGAAGGCCATGTATTATATGATTGATTCTGTTTATTTGAAACGTCCAGAGTCGGCAAACTCATAGAGACTGGAAGTAGGTTAGTGGTTGCCATGTTGCGGTGGGAGAACAGGGAAATGAAGTGACTGCTTAATGGGTACAGGGCTTCTTTTTAGGGTGATGACAATGTTCTAGGTAGCCGACTAGATAGTGATGATGGTCTCTCATGGAGATGCTCAGCATGGTGAATGAGCTAGATGTCAATAATGATTGGTTATGTACATTTATCATGAAAAATAATAATAATAAACAAGTTCTATTGGCTTCTCCGAAGGGAAGTAAGTTTGACTCCAAGATAATATCAACATCAGGCCTAGAGCAATAGGCTGTGGGGAGATGTGAGGAAATTGGGAGAGGAGAAAGACAAGAGGCTTTGTAATTGGACAGTTGACTCCTTCCGAGCTGGGTGCACTGGGCATGGCAGACCTGGCCTCGGGAGTCTGGCCTTGGTTTCCTTATCAGCAAAATAGGAATAATAATAGCTACTCCTACGTGGTTATAGGGAAGATGAAGAGAGAGGACAGGGTTCATTTTCCTGGCTCAATTGGAAAGTTGCCCACCTTCTTTTCTATATTGACTAAGGCTATTTTTTAAAAAAAGATTTATTTATTTATTTGAGAGAGAAAGAGCAAGCAGGGGGAGGGGCAGAGGGAGAGAATCTCAAGCAAACTCAGAGCTGAGTGTGGAGCCTGATGTGGGGCTCAATCTCACCACCCTGCGATCATAGACCTGAGCCCAAACCAAGAGTAGGGGCTCAACCAACCGAGCCACCCAGGTGGCCCCAGCTTATTTTTATTGCAAACAACAGAAACCAATCTTAGTGGGCTCATACAAAATAAGAAATTTCACTAGAAGGCTCCTGCCTGGAACAGGGCAAGAATCAGCCTGCTCCTGGGCCTCGTAGCATCAGCTGGTAGGCCTTGGCTCTGTCCCACAGTCCTCTGACCACCTTGTGTGTCCCGGTTCCTTTCCTTTTTTTTTCTTTTTGTTTTTAAGGATTTTATTTATTTATTTATTTGAGAGAAAGAGAAAGTCAAAGAACAAGTAGGGAGGGAGGAGAGGGAGAAACAGCCTCCTCTAGAGCAGAGAGCCCCACTTGGGGCTTGATCCCAGGACCCCAGGATCATGACCTGAGCTGAAGGCAGAGGCTTAATGGACTGAGCCACCCAGGCACCTCTCCCAGTTTCTTTTTTAATTACTAGGGGGAGTCATCCTTGCCCAGGGAAGGATCTTGGAAGATACTTATGACCCTGGGAATCCACTCTTGCCTCTATCAAGGGCTGATCTCCCAGAAAGGGAGTCCGGAGGCAGTCACCCCACTGGTTCCCACTGTCCTGCCCCCTAGTGGCTGGTATGAGGCGGGGTGGGGGGATAAGGAGAAACATGCAGAGAAAGGGGGCAACAGCCCTAGAGGCAAGCCTGACCTCCCCCTGCCTGGCATCACCCTCTTGCCCTCTTCTCTAACCACAAGATGCAGCTTCAAGCATCTTCACTGCTCTGGACCTCTACTCACCATGATCTCCTTTCACTGTTTGCTGCAATGTAAGACTGACAGAACTCAGGCTCCATTCTAATTTCACCTCCTCCTTGAAGCCTTCCCTGATTAACCCCATCCCAACTCAGTGTTATCTTTCTCCTCTGTTTCTTTCCCTGCATGATGTACAAGGCTCTGAGCACAGAGTGCCAATCGATACCCCTCGTGTTGTTCAACTTCTCATGGTGTGTGTGTGTGTGTGTGTGTGTGTGTGTTCTCTGCAGCCAGGGTCTGTGAGCTCCATGGCTGCCTCCTTCAGGGATAGCTCTGAAGAGCCAGCTCAGCACTTAGGGGCATAAAGGGGTGGTTAGGGGTCTGAGATGACTGCAGACGACAGAGGCAAGAAGAACCCCCTAGGGGCACCTGGGTGGCTCAGTGGGTTAAAGCCTCTGCCTTTGGCTCGGGTTGTGATCCCACGGTCCTGGGATCGAGCCCCACGTTGGGCTCTCTGCTCCGTGGGGAGCCTGCTTCCCCTCCTCTCTCTCTGCCTGCCTCTCTGCCTACTTGTGATCTCTGTCTGTCAGGTAAATAAGTAAAATCTTAAAAAAAAAAAAAAAAGAAGAAGAAGAAGAAGAAGAACCCCCTACAGGTACAGGTCAGGCCTTATTGATGGAAAAGGACCCCACCTCCCAGTGGGACTCCACCCATCTTGGGCAGGACCACATGAAAAGTGTTGCCCTGCAGAGCTGAGGTCTCGGGCCATTGAAGGTCTATCTGTAAGAAGACTGAAATGTCTCAGGGCAAAGATCTCACCCTAGGGGAAGAGGAGGGAAGGGCTCAGAGCCAAAGTGATTTTAAGTGTACCTCGCACCGTCCCTCGCTCAGACTCAGAGAAGCAAAATCCGTGCCCCTGGCCCCTGGGGTTTGGGATCCCCACTGGCGGGGATCTCTCATGGGGAGAGAAGACTGCCATGCTTCTGCTCCATCACGTACGAATTTTGCTGTGCCCTCACCCATGGTGTGGCTGGAAGCAAGTCTGTTAACCTCAGTTTCCGATTCAGCCAAATGAGCATGAAATTTTTTTTTTTTAAGATTTTATTTATTTGTCTGACAGAGAGATCAACAAATAGGCAGAGAGGCAGGCGGGGGGCGGGGAGGAAGCAGGCTCCTTGCTGAGCAGAGAGCCCAATGTGGGGCTCCATCCCAGAGCCCTGAGATTATGACCTGGCAGAGGCTTAACCCACTGAGCCACCCAGGCACCCCTGGGCATGAAACTCTGCAGAGCTTTTGAGAAGATTCAAGGTGATGAATTCAGAGCCCCTCAAGCCCCATGGTGCATTATCGCTCAGGGAATCAGAGTGACCTCAAGACTTAGAACAGGAGGGTGTGGTTCTGGAGTTTGGAGGGGCTTGGAGGGGACCATGAGAAACTGGTGCGGCCTGGAGGCGTCCTGTGTCTGGACCCCCGGCTCCCTGTGTGGCAGCAGGCTTGTGCGGGTTCCTTTGGGCGTGGCGTCTCAGGAGACAGGGCTGCATTTTCAAAAGCCTCTACTCTGATGGGATGGCCCAGAGCCGCATTTAGAGAAAGTGGCCTCAGGGGAGCCTGGGTGGCTCAGTCGGTTGAGTGTCTGACTCTTGGTTTCAGCTCAGGTCGTTGATCTCAGGGTGGTGAGATTGAGCCGCAGGCTGAACTCTGCGGTCAGGTCGATGTTTGCTTGAGATTCTCTCTCCTTCCCCCACCTTCGCTGGAGTGCTCCTTCTCTCCCTCTAAAATGAATAAGTAAAATCTTAAAGAAAAAAAAAAAGAAAAAGGAAAAGTGACCTCCCGTACATGTGGCCTGGCTGGTGTGTGCAGGCAGGGAACCAGGGCTGGCGAGCCAGGAAAGGGCAAAGCTTCCAGGCCCAGGGTCCACTCCTGGACCCACAAGTTGCCCAAGAACCATTTACTTGTCTTCGATACTGAACTGAGGGTGGTAACGGCGTGTGGTCACTATGGTGGTTGTGGAAGGGGAGACCTCCTGTCACCCTCCCAGGAGAAGCAGTGTGCTAGGGAAGCAGACCCACAGGAGAAGCCCAGTGGATCTTTCTGGAAGGTGAATTTTCCTGAAAGATTTTAATATTAAACCACACATGGCAGAAAGGAAAATTCTCATGAATTTTTCAAACGAAAACCTGGAGGCCTTTCAACAATGAGAAGGGGCCCTTCCGTTACATGGCCCATCTGAGACTTGTTTAGCAGGAAAAGTCTGGGTAATTCTGGGTGAGATGTGGGGTCATGGGGATCTGAACCCCAGGTAGAGATTTCCGGGTTCCAACCCCTCTGCTGCAACTGGACCTCACTCTCAGGGGCACTGCTGTGTCCTCACCGAGCCTCGAGGGCCCTGACATCCAGCCGGAAATCTGAGAAGTAAGGCATACACTGTGCCCGCTGGTGGCCATGCCTCCTGACCTCCCTGTGGACTCTGACGAACACGACACAGGAGGGGCCTGGAAATCCGTGGCTGTCACTGTTCAGCATGGAAGTAGGAGCTGGTTTTGGCACGGTCAGCCTACATATTGTTCTTTTGCTTCCATAAAAGCCTGGGCTGACTGCAGGAGCTCTGTCCACCAGCTCTGTCCACCAGGCATGGAGACATCAGGGTAAAGGGGTTTCTCTCACCCTCTCTGCTGGTTGGTGGCTAGCCCAGGCTTCACCTATTTGCCATGGCTTTGAGTAAATTATTTGAACTTTTTAGGCTTCCGTGTTCTCATCTTTAAGATGGGACTCCTGAACAATGCTCTGCTTGAAGCACTGTTTGAAGAATTCGGTGAGGCAGTAATTATCAAAGGGCTTAGTATGGTGCCCAGAACATAACAAACACTTGATAAATATTGACTCTTCTTATTAAAACTAATACAGCTACCAAAGCTGTTCGAGGGATTCGGGAATAGGGGAGTGGAAACACAATCTCGGAATTCCCCTCCCACAAGACTTAAGAAAATGAACTTAAAAATTGGAAACTCCAATAAGCAAGCAATCATCGGCAGCAACCCCAAGGGGAGAGGCATGCCTGGGTCCCGTAAGTGTTAACATTGATGGCTAAGAGAAGAATTAGAAGGGTCTGGAATGGGGTGGAGAGATGTAGCTCAGCAAGGATCCTTTTTAACTAGATAAAACATCTTTTTTCCAACCGGACTCCTAAGCCTTTTTCTTTAAGATTTTATTTATTTATTTGACACACACACACACACACACACAGAGAGGGAGCGCACAAGAAGGGGGAGTGGCAGGCAGAGGGGGAAGCAGGCTCCCCGCTGAGCAAGGAGCCTGATGCAGGGCTCAATCCAAAGACCCCAAGATCAAGATCTGAGCCAAAGGCAGATACTGAACTGACTGAGCCACCCAGGCACGCCAGGAAGACTCCTAAGTTTTTAGAAATGCAAAATGACTGGATTCCTGTCCACGTTTCCTCTTCTGCCTCCGGATAGTGGGGAGGCTGCAGGGGAGATGGAAAGCGGAGACAGGGGACAGTGAAGCCATCCCTTCTAACAGAAAGCAAGGCTTCAGGGCTACACTCTCGGGTAGGGAGAAGATCCCCTTATTCCCCATGGTGACAAAATATATCCGAAAAGCAGGTAGAGTAAACCCTGGTACAGGCCATCTGACAAGCTTTGGATGAGAAGGTAGAACCAGCACGGTTACTCTAAGGAAGAATGCCTAATGCTTTAGCTGCACTCCTCCCCCTGCCCCGCACCTTCCCCCATCCCTCAGGCCAAAGGAAAGTGGGCAGAAATGCTTTTCTGAAGTCTCAGCCTGGAGCTCAGAGCTCCCACAAACTGGTCTCAGGTGTGGCAAGAATCGAGAGGCACCCTCACTTTATCAGGGCAAACAGGAAATCCAGAACTGTTTAAACAAAAGGAAAATAAACAGAAACCACAGAGCAGCTATAAAATGCACAACAGCACAAAGAAAGTCCCAACCTAGAAGAAAAGCTACTCACGGAACAGAAGAAGAGCCTTCCCTACAGCCTCGTATGCAGAACAACCTCATAAACACACAAATCCTAGCTCTAAGTTACTGGAGAAAAATCACAGAATGGATAGAGACTGCAGAGCTGGAAAGGTAAACTGAGGACCCAGACTTTCACCTAGGCTAAATAAATCAGAAAGAGCCAAGAAAGAATGGACGAAGGGAAGCACAGATGATATGGAAATTACCGCCACAGAGGAACGTTCTGATGGGAAAGGACAAAGGGATGACAGGAGAGACAAGATATCCAGATGAGACAGTTGCTCCAAGATGAACATCAGAGGTGTTGCCTGAACTCAAGAGCCAACGAAGGGTGAGAAAGATGTACCAGACAATTTCCCTGATATGAGGGTGAAAAAAAAAAAAAAAAGAATCCTGTAGATCAAAAGAGCACACTGCCTTCCAAGAAAAGGTGATTATAAATATTCATTACTGAATGTAGCCTAGGTAGGCTATGGAAATTCCAGGATAAAAACAAAAGCAACAACAATAAACAAAACCAGGGATATCTGGGTGGCTCCGTGGGTTAAGTGTCTGCCTTCAGCTCAGGTCATGATCCCAGCATCCTGGGATTGAGTCCCACTTTGGGCTCCTTGCTTGGCAGGGAGCCTGCTTCTCCCTCTGCCTCTGCCTGCCACTCTGCCTGCCTGTGCTCTCTCTCTCTTTCCCTCTGACAAATAAATAAATGTAAAATCTTAAAAAAAAAAACAAAACAAAACCAAAAAACCCCAATATCCTTGGATATCAAGAAGGCAAAAGCAAATTGCTTACAAGGTTTGGCACAGGGAGTGGTTGGCAGGCTGGTCATGGGCTTTCTCCATAGGAATCATCTATTCCCAAAGACCATGAAATAATGTCTCCAAAGCTCTGAAGGAGTCTTAGAAAGTCCAGATGCTATTTTATACCAGTATGCTATCACTTAAATATAAAGACCAGGCAGACGCGTATTTTCAAACATAAAAGAACTTGTGAGTACATCATACATGAGCTCTTGAGTAGGGCTATACTTGGTAAGGACAGACAGCCAAATAAGTGATGGATAAAAATGAAGAATTTAGGAATTCAGAAAAACTGGTGGGAATCACAGAATCTATTCAAACACAGAATGGCAAACAACTGTGAGAGTTATGGTTGTCAAACACCAATATTATAAATCTTATTAAAATAACAGCTAATAAAAATGGAAAAGTAAACTATGCCTTCATACCGAGTGAGGGATCAATTGGTATTGTCTAGAGTACGAACATGTACTTTAAGAAAATAGTGATCACAAGATACAATGCTCTTCATAATCTCTGTGGTTAACTTTATGGGAATTGTTAACAAATTTGTGTGTGTGTGAGTGTGTGTGTGTATGTGGTAAAGAACTATTTCAAGTTCAGCAATTCCTTCTGTTTCACTTCTGTTTCTTCTTCTGATAAATTCATGTAAAATTAAATTTAATACTTTTTATGAAACTAGCATCTATGGTATTATCCCATTTTTATTAAAGTATTTCTGACTTTCTCTCTATATACATACCCGAATATTTGGCTTCCTCTGCTTATAAATGCAGGGATAGTCATCTGCAGTGATGTTTACCTAATGTTAATAACGGTTATTTCTGGGTGATAGTTCACTTTGATTTTGTACTTTTCCATATTACTTAAATTCTTTATAACGAACACGTAGATTTTTTTGAAAAAAAAATTATACAATGATTTTTTCCCCCTTGTCATGGTACAGTAGAAAATCCTGAAAATAATTATGCCAAGGAGTTAATAGTGGTTTTAATTCTGCGTGTTGGAAATAGGATGCTTTTCTTTTCCAGCTAGCATTTTTTTCTGTGTTTTTCAAATTTTTCAAAATGAAAAATTCTACATTCAATAAAGTGATGCAAATAAAAAGACAACACAGATATTTTTTGAATAAGATTTTATTTATTTAAGAAAAGAGAGAGTGAGCACAAGTTGGGGGGGTAGTGGCAGAGGGATGGGGAGAAATAGGCTTCCCGCTGAGCAGGGACCCTGATGCAGGGCTGGATCCCAGGACCCTGAGATCATGACCTGGTCCAAAGGCAGACGCTTAACTGACAAAGCCACTCAGGAGCCCCGAAGACACAGTATTTTGCAGAAGGCACACTTTGAAGGAAAGCAAATCACCCCAGTTCTGGATGTTGACTAAGTCCGTCGGAACGGCAGGGACAGAGCTGGCTAGTGCTATAGGAACCATTGCAGGAGACTCAGAATTTCAAGTCTAACCCCTGAGCTACTCCAGACAGAGCCCGCAGACTCTTTGATGTAAGACGTGACTATTTCAGCGAAGATTGGCATGGATAATGGGTGGATAGGTAGATTAGATGATAGATAGACAGATAGACAGATGGATAGAATGGGACCCAGAGGAGCATCCTGGATGGAAAGAGCCAGATGATGAAGAACAAAAGAATCTTGATTGGAACAGTTCTCCCCTCCCTACATGGGACGAAGGGTTTCTCAATCCTGCACATAATTAATGGGGTGTCTGGCAGAGACTGGGTTTTAAAATAAAGCTGGAGGTGAAACCCCAGGTCTGGGGGCGTGCAAACATTTGAAGCAGTCTAGGGAGGAGATTGGAGTTCCCCTCTGGGAAGTTCTGGGAGTGAAGCCCTTGATCACGGCCACAAGCACCTGCCCGTTTTTCTTGAGGGATCTCTGAAACATGAGTGAAATGCCCTCAATGCAGGGACCACAGCCCAAGATGTACCATGTCTTGTCTGGAATGTAGCCAGTAGGTCGGGAGAGCCTGGTCCTGGGTCCTATTTGCACCCCACTCCTCCAGCCAACATCTGGATTTACAAAACTCTTGTGCTGGGCTGGTCGTGTCCCCTAGTCTCCTGACATGCCCAGAGCTGAGCCTGAACCAGGCAGGGTGAGGTATGCGAGCTGCACCCCATTCCTCTCAGACAGGGGTGACCGTGCGCAGAACCGGGCGAGCATCTCTCCTGTGCTCCCCTCACTGAACAGGACAGCATCTTACCCCGGAGCATTTTGATCCGCAGGACTGGGGCCTGATGCTCAGACCACACCCACGGGGCCTGGGAGCCCTCCCGAAGCAAAGGGATGTCTTGGGCAGGAAAGGACACAGGCCTTCCACTGGGGAGGGGAGGGTTTTCTCCTCTCTCTGGGGCCAGAAAGAGCAGAGTGTGAGGCCTGGAGCTCCTGGGAACCAAGCCATTACCCTCCACGTGGAGTCCTGCCAGCCGGTGGCCGGCCAGACATTGGGAGGCCCGGGTTTGGACTATGGACCTTCAGATTAGCAACTTCTAGCAGCAGCTGCAAATTAATCTCCACAGTGCACATCCATTCTTCCTCGACCTTCAAGAAAAGCACGTGGAAATTCCAGCTTGGTCTTAATGGAGTCTGATGCTGGAGACATGGGCTTGTGTCCAAGCCTGAGAGGCAGCACTCAGGGGGATGTGAGGGTGTCGGGGGGCAATGGCCTGGAGAATGGGATTCTGGGAAGGCAGGCAGGGATCCCCATGTAGTATCCGAACAGCTGGTGGGGGTGGAGGGAGGAGGCGCTGAGTCACTGGAAATAACCAGAGTGTCCCAGGAACATGCTCAGAAATGCTTGGAGGGGAGTCCCAGGAGACATCAGCCTCCCCAGTGATCTTGAGATGGATGCCGGAACAGCAGGTGGTGAGTTTTTGAAGGAAAGGCGACCCCAGCAACGTAGAGGCCTGGAGGCATGAGGGTTACATGAAGGGTGCTCGGGCCAGGTGTGCACCAGTCTGCTCTCATTCCCCAAGGCCTCCTCACCTGGGCGTTTGGAGGCTGCCCTGAAACCCTGACTTTGAGGACACTTTCTGCCATGGCCAAGGGGAAGGCCGTGAGCCAGCTGTGGCCAGCTGATAGAGGTGACCAAGATCCCAGGAGCAGGGGGTGGTGTGGGTGTGATCCTTTGGGGGGGGGCTGGAAAGGGGACTTCTGCCTGGGATCCCACGTGCTCCTGTAAGAGTCTGCAGGCTGCTGTCCCAGCGGGCCTTTCTTCTGCCAACCTTGTCTACAGGAGTGGTTCTAGGGAGCCGAATTTCCTCATCCTCTGCTTCACCTCACCCCTGCAACGCAGCTGGTGGAAAATCGACTTTTTCTCTTTCCCACCCCATCTCCCCTCACCCTACACCTCCAGCATGTTTTGTTGCTGTTTTAAAATCAACACTTGGCTCCTTTCTTCTTTTTCTCACGTAACTAATAAATGCCCCGTGGAGAAACTTGGTCCCTTTCCTTTTGGGAGAGTGTGAACTTTCAGAAACTTGGTAGGTATTTTATCGCTATGGAGCTGCTTTGTTTTTGGATGGCCTGACAAAGGGCCCCCTGCTGCTGTCCTGGAAAAGTCTTCCTGTGGGGCGTCTGCTGCGGGGTGGGGTGGGGGGTGGGGGGCTCTCTGGTCTCTGGGAGGCCCAGCAGTGGTAGTGGCCTGGCTTGGCTGGAAGAGGGTGCTGTGGAGCCAAGCACCAAGCCCTTGAAACTCTGCCTCGCCCCCCGACCCGCCCCCACCCCCCCCCACCCCCAACCACCACCTTGAAGGACTCCACTGGGTGGATTGCAAACCCTCTGCTCGGTCCAAGGGTGCCTCACCTGCAAATTTCACCATAACGCGGAACGCTGATTATGCGCAAGGCCTTCAGGCACCTGGGTAGGGCACCTTAAAAACTTGATCATGTTTAATCCTCACAATAGCCCTAAAAGAAAGATATCCTAATTCCTATTTCGCAGGAGGGAGCACACAGAGACTTAGGAAGGATTAGGAAGTTGTTCAAGGTCAAGATCATCCGGGCAGCAGGGAGAGGAGCAGAGGATCCCAACTCACATCACTAACCCGGAAGCCCAGGCCAGGAGCCCCTTCTCTGTAGTTGCCCCAGAGCTGGGCTGAGAGGGGAGGGGAAGGTCTGGGCGCAGCACCAGGAGACCCACTGGCCCTGCCCTAGGCTCAGTGGCTCAGGAACCTGCCTGTTAACAGGTGTTGCTCTGATCTCTGCAGAAGGCCCTGGGGCCTGCCCGGGAAGTGCAGGCTTATCTTCAGGTCGGATCTGATGGGGATGCTGGGGCGTAGGGTATCGTGGGGGGTGTGGCTGCTCACCCCAGGGGTGACACCAGGGCTTGCCGGCTCAAGAACCATTACGGGCCTGGGTGCTCCCCATGCATCTTTGGGGTGGGCTGGGGAATCGTGCAGAGTTATGTCTCCAGCAAGGAGGAAGGTGCAGAATCACCCCAGGAAGGCCCATGTCCATAAACCCTGAGGCTCCTCCATGGGGAAGCCTAGGCAGGTCTTGTCAGTCTAAGCTTCCTGTGGTACACTGTGCCCAACAGAACCAACTTCCTAGAACTAGAAGTACAGACTAAATGAACCAAACAGGAACTTGTAGATCACTTTGTCTGATATCTGCATTTTGCGATGAGGGAACTGAGGTTTGAGGGGAGCTCAGACTCATCTAAAGTGGCAAAACCAGTGAGGGGCAGAGGTGAGCTAGCCCCTGAACCCTCCCTCGCCATACCTGCGGGCCCCACACAACTTTCCTGAACGACCACCCTGGGGTCTTTTCCCATCATATTACAGACTAAGTCCATCCCCCTCCCCTTCTCCTCCTCCTAGGCCAAAGCTTTCCCTTTTGCTACCAAGTTGTTCATTCTTGCTTCCAGGCCTTTGCCCACACTGTTCCTTTGCCTGACCCTGCAGTGGCTGCTCGTCTGTCCCTCTGGCTTCCCGGCAGAACTCCTCTGCATCCTTTACAACCTGGATCAAATATCACCTCTTCCAGGAAGCCTACCCTAGTCTTCCCAACCTCCTAGTCTCCCTTCCTCCTCTTTTTTTTTTTTTTTTCTAAAAGATTTTTTTTTTAATTTATTTGAGAGAGAGAGGGAGAGAGAGAGAACAAGCCAGGTGAGGGGCAGAGAAGCAGGCTCCCTGCTGAGCAGGGACTCTGGGATCATGACCTGAGCTGAAGCCAGACACTTAACTGGCTGAGACACGGAGGCATCCACCCCTTCCTCCTCTTTATCTCTGAACCCTTTGTTTGGGGTTTTCTATAAGCCCAGTTACCTGTTTTGTCTCTATCACAAAGTTTACAAAGTGCACATCTTCCTTGGGAGACTGGGGATGAGAAGGGTGACTACTGTAAACAGCCCCCTCCCCCGCCCCCGCCACTGTTTGGACATAAGAAATCTAAGACTCAAGGATGTTAGATGACTAAGGAGTGGGGGAGCAGACCCGGGCCCTGGACTCCCACACCATGTGGACAGGAGCCAGCCTGCTTCCTCTGCAGAACCACCACTGTTGTCTGTAGGAATGGAGCCTTGGGAGTTGTGCAGTGCACAGCCTATGCCGCTGTATTCTCCAGCTTTGCCCTGGTGCCTGACTCAGGGCCCTAAGTGAGGCAGACGCCCAATAAATGTGAGTGGACTCAGCAGAACCACAACTCAGAGACAGCTTTCTTTTCCTTCCCTCCCTGCTTCCTTCCTGAACCTGTTTTTCCCCCCTTTACTCCCTGCGTTTTCCACTGAATTTTTTATTGGGAAGAAGCACATTTAGAGATGTGAAGCACATGCTTTGCAGGGCCTCAGCTTTGATGAATCTTTGATGCTGACACTGGGGAGGCAGCTGCTGCCTGACTGGAGAAGGGAGGGAGGGATGGGGACGGGTCTCCAAGGACCTGATCCCCCCCCAACACTGGGGGGGATATGTGTGTTCAAACCTGCCACTATGACTTGTGGGGGGTGGTGGGAAGGGGCGGAGTGTGCGAGCCTGAGTGGGGTGGCCAGAACAGCACTGGGGGCGGGGCAGCCAGTAGCCTGTTACCCCTGAAACCACCCCCTCTAACCTCAGCCCCCTCCACTTCCCCTGGGTTCTCTCAAGGCTTGGAGGTCTTACCAATTTCTAGCTGTGTGGCTTTGGCGGGTTGTTTAGCCTTTTTGAACCCTGGATCCTCAACTGAAAATTGGAGATGCTATATCCCTCCCTCCTAAGGCCATCCTGACTCACACTGCATGCTAAATAAATATCAATCCTCCTACCCCTCTGTTCAAATCCACCTCTCAGGGCCTGGCCAGGCAGGTTTCTTCAATGTGAGTGCCATGCTGCGGGCGGGCCCTGCTGGGAGGGATTGGTCCTCAGCCATGAGCCGTCTGCACCAAGGGTCAAGGACAGTCTGCGTCCAGAGTGCTGCTGTTCTTGGCACCCGAAGGGCCAAGTCTGAGCTCTGACCTGACTCAGGGTTGCGCATGTGGCTCTCCCACCCTCTTGTGGGGGAAACACCTTGCCTGAGTCACAGCTTGGGGCCCTGTGATGTCCAGAGCCAGTGGCCATAGACAGAGGGGATGATGGCAGGGGACATTTGGCTGTGGTGGGAACACCAGCCCTTTGCCCCTGACTCTCTCCTCTCTGCATGGCCTCTGTCAGGATTCTAGAACCATTAGGTGGGGATGGGGCGGTGGTGGGGGAAACTCGTGTTGGGGCCCTTCCCCTATAGTTGGCATCATTTTTACTAAACCACACGGGTGTGGATCCCACCGCAGGCCACTGTCCACACACCTCGGCTGGGACCCTCTCTCCCGCACTTCCCTTTTCCTGGTGCTTCTCCGTTGGCTGAGGTGGAACTGCTGGTCTACCAAGGCCAGGTTTGGCAGGCCAATCCCTCTATATTCTCTGGAGTTTCTCCAAGGCCCCTTTGGGCCTTCCCAGTAGGAGATCCCTGGATGGGATTCCGGCCTCTGACCAACAGGTTCACTCTGCTCTACAGAATTCCCTCAGCAAGTGATTGCACAGCGTGAAGTCCACCAACTCCCCTCACCCCCATTTTAGTCTGTATTCATTTGCACACACCCCCCCACCGGGTCTGGCTGGCTCCGAAGGCCCTTCTCACTCTGGGCTCCGTGATTCTGTGATGCATCTCCCAGATGCGTAATACGCCGTGGAGACCTTTCCCCAGGCAGGGGCATCAGGGAACTCCCCAGCAAAGCCCTTGGATCTTCTCTTTCACTGCCTTTGGGGCTGGCTTCAGGGGCTGGGCAGCTGTCTGAGATTTCCCGCTCTATGTGGGGATGGCAAGACACCCAAGAAGTAATCCCCCCAACCCTCTCCACTCCCCACCGTGGTGCTATTAGTCATCCACACCTGAGTGTGAATTACTTCAGTCAGATGTATGGCCCCATTAATACCCCCAAGGGAAGGGCTTTCAGTTGAAGTAGAGCCAGCACCTGAGTCCCTCTGCTTTTCAGAATTCCCCAGCTCTGAGTCTGTTTGCACAAGCAGCAGAGTATAATGGGTGAGAGGAGAGCTGCCCTTGGCATCAGAAGGCCTTGTTGGAGCAGATGGACGTGCTCTGGGGAGGGAAGGTCTGGGGGACTCCAGGAAGGCCCCAGAAGGCTGGGAACTCAGGGGATCTTCCTCAGGGCTTTCGCTGCGTGGGTGGGATTTCGACGGTCACTCAGATCCCTCTGGGCCGTGCCTCCAGCCAGCTTGCTGTCCAGACTACCCTAAGAGGTCAGGGTCACAGCCCTGGGACGCCAACACTGGGCCGCCAGCAGGGGTCGCTGTTTTGGCGTGAAGGCCAAACTGGAGGGCTGCTCCCGGGTTTAGGGGAGGCTGGGAGCTGGAAAGTGAAGCGGCTAGCCCTCTATTAGGGACGGAGGTGCTCTCCTCTTGCAGAGAATTCTTTGGCAGCCAGGCCTGAATTTGGGTCCCAAATTCCCAGCCTTCCTAACAGAGGCACGGATTTCCTGGGGCTCCCCCTAGGGTGGGGAGTGCTGGGTCCTCAGGCTCTGCCACACTCACATCCCTGACCGCCACAGCTCACGTGGCCCCTGAGCACCTTGGGAAGGCAGCCTGTGCAGTCAAGGGTCAGGCGTCCGGGGCTGACTCGCAGGGTCACACTGGGCAGCTCACGGCCCCTCTTGAGGTCCTGTCTGTGCACTGAGGGCTGGATAACGCTCTGCAGCGGAGCTTCGCTGATCCTAAGTTCTTACGCAAACCTGACTCTGCTGGAGTTCCCGGGAACTTCATGCTGGGGGGATGGGAGGCGGTGCAAAGGCCCTCTCCTGCATCACAGATGGGGACCCCAAGGCTCATGGTGACTTGTCCCGATTCGCAGAGCCCAGATTCTGCAGAACCAGCTGGCCCAAGTGGGCTGGAGGTGATTTAGGGGAAGTTGCCCACATTTCTGCAGCCACATGGCCACGTCATGATCAGCCCTGCCACGGGCTCTGGGCTCCAGAGCCTGGGGTTTTTGGTCAACCCCACCTCCTTGGTTTACAGCAGAAATGACTGAGACCCAGAGGGGTCAGGGTCCCTAGTAAGGTCACCAGCAAGTTGGGAACATGGTGGAAACTGACCCTGGCCTCCTGACTGTTCTTTCCATGTCACACTGGGTTCCTCTCTCTCCAGAAAGCTCTGCTGTAAATGCCAGTGGCTGCTTTTCTGATTTCCTCCACCCCCCACGGAAGCTTTCTTTATAGTCTCCCGTGGGCTTGAGTTTGTGCTCCTCTCTCTCTAGTCTCTGACCTCCCATGTAACTGCTTGCTGTCACAGCCATTTGTCCGTCCGACTGTCCGTCCGTCCATCCATCCATCCATCCATCCACCCATCCATCCATCCATGCACTCCTTCATTGAACAAGAGTTTGTGGGCTTCTCCAAGTGGCAGGCTCTATTCTGGACCAGGCAGACCCGGTCTCTGCACTCTAGAAAGGGGACAGAGTCTTTAAATGGATAATTCCACCAGCAGGTAATGAGGCTGGTGGTCTGTGCCATGAAGGAAAAAGCACAGGGTACCGGCACAGTGTAGAACTAAGTCCTAGCCCAGGCTGGGCCACTCAGGGCATCTTCCTGCTGGAGGTGACATTCTTCTACCCCCTCCTTGATGCTTCCAGCAACTCGAGGTTAGAAACCTCCAGATCTCTCCCTCTGGAGTCTCCTTAGCAGAGAGCCTAGAGGGGCGCCAGTGGTGCCCTGGGAAGCCCTGGGAAGCCGAGTGGGAGTGGAATGAGCACATCTGCGGGACACTGGTGGGACTGTTGCAATGATATCTGGGGTCAAGTGCTTTATCCTCCTTGAGCCTCCAGTTCATCATCTGTAAACTGAGGGTATAAATGGCCCGCCCCGAAGGATAGCCAGTGGCGATAATAAGCCGTCCCTCCTCTCCTTTGACTTGACACTGAGGATCCATGATCTCAAGCCTTCCTGTTTTTCCCTTGCGCCGGCTTCTTCCGTTTTCACCTTGTGATCAAATGAACGGCAGGCACTGATTCGACATGACTGGTCGGGAGGGGTTGTTGCTGCTGGAGGGAGCACCAGTTTCAGGATCCGAAGACCAGGGCTCAAGGAGCTCGATGTGTGGATGTGGGCAAATTGCTCTCTCTGGACCTAGTTTTCCTCAGCTGTACCCTGGACCTGCCTCTGTCCCCGGGGGTGGAGGTGGCAGGTGCCGGCGCCCATCAGGGTTGAGCATCGAGACCTCTCCTCCGGTTCTTCTGCCCAGGGAAGGATGCTGGGCGGGCTCGCTCACGGGCTGAGGGTCCGGCAGGTGCACGCGGGGGATGAAGGCCAGGCCAGCCTGCTTCGGGCACCCGGCCTGGCACCCCAGCCCCGGCCACTAGTCATGTGAGGCCCGAGGCTCCTGGGCTGTGGGCTTCAGCTGGAATAAACAAGCAGCGCTTGGATGGAGGGGGTGGTGCCGAGGAGGGAGGGCCCAGCTGGTTTCCAGATGCAGGCCTGACAACCGCACGAGGGGACCCAGGGGGGCTCATTATGGCTCTGCCTCCACCGCTCCCTGTTCCCGACCTGGGAAACGCTATCCTTCCTGCGGGGCCATCAAATATTCAGAGCAGAAATGGCGGAGCTGCCAGGAGAGGGAGAGCAGCCCCTCCCGGCCTCCAGGTGAGCCCTTCCTGAGGCCGATGTGCGTGCTGGCGTGTGGAGGCCCTAGAAACCTATACCCCAGCCTGTAATCCTCTCCCTCTTAGAGAGGCTCCCCATCCCTTGCTTACCAGTTTTTTTTTTTTTCTTTTTCCTTTTTTTCCTTTGATCCTGCCCTTCTGTCAGGGCTGACCCTCCCCATCTCTGTGGCTCTCTCTTTCCCTTCATTCACTCAGCAGCTTAACTGGCCACCTCCATACTTGGCCCAGCAGCTAGGTGCACATCCAGGACGGTCGGTTGTGTGGTTGGCAAGAGCTGGTTTTTCTTAGGTGAAAATATCCATGGAGGCCCAAGGTGTCAAACAGACCAGAGAGAGCTGCACCCTCCCAGCCTTGCCCTCCTGGGCCCATAGATGGGTGGGGAGGGGTCCTTGAATTTTCATTTTGAAATCCACAGTTCTGGTCCAACTCGCTTGTTTCATACAAAAGAGAGCCAGGCCCAGTGTGGAGCGGGGTTTGCCCAAGGTCACTCAGCAGGCTGACAGCAGAGTGGGGACCAGAGGCCATGTGCCCCAAGTGTCCTCCAGGTTAGGTGTAACTTCTCATAGCGACCCCCTTGGTCTCTGCACTGAGACCTGAGTCTCTCCTCCTGCATGCTAGGCTTGTGCTGTGACATCTCACATGCTTTCTGAAGGTGCGGTGAAGCCGAGGGATGGCATGAGATGCAGTTGGCTTCTAGGTGAAGTGGCTCTTGGGTCAGGGCAGCTGGGATGGGAAAGAAGCCCCCAGAAGGTACACTGATGGCAGCCATGGTTCTTGAGGGAGGAGGAGAAGAGGCAGCCCAAACCCTTCTCCTTGATCAGAAGGGTTAACATAATTAATAGATCCTACAGCCTGATCTCAAGAAATATCTCAGGCACATCCATTACTCTTCACGCCATCCAACAACAACCATTGAGGTACTTTTATTGTTCTCATTTGCCTGGAAAGGAAATGGAGGTTCAGAGAGGTTAGGTGACTTGCTCAAGGTCCCACAGCCAGTGGCAGAGCTGGGATCTAAAACAGATCTGGCTCCAGAGCCAGGCCCAAGCACCACACTGGAAGGGGTTCGGTGACTCTGGGCTGTGTGAGATCCTGAAGACATGGAGTACCTGCTGGCGATGCTCCTCCTTCCCCTGCCCACACCCCCAACCCTAGACAAACCTGGTCATCATAAGGACTCCGACTGGCCTGTCCAGAGGAGGGAATGGGATCTTGGCACAGAAGGTCTGACGTATAGCACCTGATCCTGCTCTCTACTGAAGACATCGTGTGCCTTCATTCATCAGCTGTCCCCAGACAAGGTAGCATGTCTTGCAAGTTCCCATAAGATGCTCTTTAGTTTGACCTTAGAAGCTACCTCTGCATAGGCTGAGCCTGAGGGATTCTGGACTTCAGTGCACATTGTCAAGATGTTTGTTTGGCCTTGTGCATTGACCAGTCACAAGGATATTTAAAGCAGGCAGCCGTTGCCTCTGACATGTGGGGAGCCCCAGGCATTTATACGCACGCTCTTGGCTCCTCTTCCTTCTACTGGGGGCTGGGTACTCCCTGTCTCCTTACAGAATTGCTCTGTATGTTTGACTTTTCAAATCCTGGATATTCCTAGAGCCTAGAAGTACGTGCTGTTGTGAGCCCCCGTGCAAGAAAATTCAAGATATTTTCACCTCTCACCCTTGGCATGGGGGAGAAGAAGGGACCCCCTCTTCTCCTACTGGCCCGGGGAATGGTCGGCACCAGGAACCACCTGCTTTTCCCGCCTACCTGCCTGCCAGAGAGGAGCAGTGAGTGTTTTCCTCCTGACCGGGTTCATTAAGCCTAGGAACTTCGAGAGAATTTCCTCATTTCATAAAAATTTAAACTAATGTGCAGAGGCAGCCGGGTCCTACCTAGTTAGTTCCTCTCCCCGGCCCAGAGACAGTTAGTTATCTCTCTTCCTGGCAAGAGATAAGGCACTGGAGGAAAACAGAAGCAGCTGATGGAGGGATGATTCCTTCTGTTGGGGGCGTGTTACCTTATGGGGAGCTCGTGATTAATCAGCATTGATTGAATGCTGACTGCATGCCGGACTTCATATAGTCTTGATTTCATTTTATTTGCACCATAGCCCTGTGAGCTAAGGATTTGCTCCTCTGATTACACAGGTGGGGAAATCAGTATTCAGAGAGGTGAGCTGACTTGCCTAAAGTCACCCAGCTAGAGGCCGACAGAGCTGGGTCTCAAAGGTGAGTCTGTAAGCCACGAAGGCCTGAGCTGAAGTCAGTACCATGTACGTGGCTTCCTAAGGGAGCGACTGTGCTGACAGCCTCTGGGTGATGAGGTCAGGTTTGGAAAATGTGGGCTCCTCGCCTGCTAGCTTGGGGACTTGGGCTCTCCTCGCTTGGACCTGGGTGGGACCTATTCCGGAGCAGGTGGGATGGAGCTTATTGAAGAAGAAGAAGCTGGCAAACCAGGTTCCAGCCCAGCACAGCGCTTCCTCTGTGCTTTGGGAGAAGGTTTTGGGGGTCAAACGTTGGGGGTTTGGATCTTGGCCATTCTTGAACTTATCATGTGCCAGGTTCAAGTCACTTACCTTCTCTGTGCCTCAGTGTTCTCGTTTGTGCAATGGGGCTAAAGGCATCATTTACCTCTTAGGAAGCATTTGAGAGTCGACGAGACAGTGGTGTCTTTAAGCAGTCTTCTCCCGGTGCCTGGCCCATGGGAGGCACTCACAACATATTAGGTCCTCTCTGCAAATCCTTTCCAGAGCCACACTCTGAATTCCCTGTGTCTCACTTTGCTGTATTGTCTGCTATGCCCATCGCATCTCTGTCATTGGTGGTAGAGGGACCATCTCCCTTGGCCGTCATGGGGCCATTGCTGTGCCTCTGGGTGAGAAGAGCCCACATGAGTCATCGAAGGTGTGTGGGTCAGGAATGGCAGGTGCTTGCTCTCCCAAGGGTGCCAACTGTCCTGAAGGTCTCCCTGGCCGAAAGTGAGCTTCTCCTAGAAATGCTGAGTAGAGGACACCGTTCTCCTGAGGTCCTTTGGGTGTGGGGGGAATCCATGGGAATGTGACTGGGTTACAGAGGTGTCACTGAGCCTAGTGCTTGTCTAGGGAGTCCAGGACCTCTTATGGGGAGGGGGGTGTCACGTCTTGTACTTCCCTCAACTTAGAAAAGGCCTGTTTCAGCCCTGAAGAAAGTATGAGTCATCTAAGCAGTGTGGACAGAAGACTTCTGATCTCCCCAGGGTGGCCTGATCAAGGAAGACGCTGCAGGAAGGGGACTTTCAGGCAGGCAGATGGCCAGTGTGGAGAGGCTGCCAGGGTGCGAGGTGGGACACGGTCATGGCGGGGTGGGACAGGAGAATCCCAGGCCCTCTGGGTGGCTTTGTCGTTGATTTCTCCACACAGCCTTGTGAGGCATGACCCTAAGTTGCTTCTGTCTCGAAGGAGGGAGGAAGGAAGCCCAGAGAGGCATGGGGCCTCCAAGGTGACACGGCCGGGAGCGGGACCCGAGCCTGCACTACTGCCACTGCAACTTGGAGGTCTGCACGCAGCTGCCATTGCGGGACATGCTGGCTGATGAAGCCACCAGTAAGCCTCAGTCAGCCCTTAGTCTCGAGCATGGGAGAGCCAAGTGACGATTCAACCACCTCTGGGTCAACAAGAGCGACTAGCCCTTGGAGTTCATCAGGAGAGAGGCGTGACGGGGGCTCACGGTGCGGACCTCCAGAGGTCCCTTTTGTCCTCGGCAGTTCAGGATTCCCTGAGGCAGAATCTGGGGCTACATGTCTAATCATAGCAGGTCTGCGATGTCCCACTGGAGGGGCTCCGCCAGGCTTCCCTGTCCCCGCCCACTGGGGGGCTGGTACCAGCTGGTACCAGCCTCCCCTCCTCCTCTCTGACCCCCACCCTGACACGCCTGCCCCTGAAACCCAGAAAGTTAGGCAGGCCCCGTGCTTTTAAGGCAGCCAGCACCTGCAGGTTAACAGGCTTTATTTAATTCTGCAAAAATCTATCATGGGCTAGACATGGTATGCCGGTTAGAGGCTTCTCCCCTTCAAGGAACTAGCTCACAGTCTGGGAAGGGTATGAGACCCAGAACCAGGCTATCACTGCAGGGGGTGCATGTGGACGAAGGGAGGGTGCATTGAGCCCAGCCTGGGGAAGCACAGAGAACCTCCCACGGAAGAGATATTCAGGTTAAATCTGAAAGAGGAAGAGCTGGAATTAGGACCCCCGGTGCCCTGTGGGGCTGCAGGAGGACCGGGACACCCTGTGCACCCCCTTCCCCACATAACCAGATCTCCAGCATAGCTGATGGCTGGATGCCCCCCCAGAGACATCTTCAGCATGGTTACTGTTGATGGATTTGCCTCAGAAGTGTCTCATGAAGGCCGGCCGATCCAGAGCTCCTTCCTGGACCTAGGAAATTGAAGTCTGGAGGGTTGGGGGAGTCCAGGAATCTGTGTTTTATAGCAATGGGTTGTCCGCAGAGCCCACTTGGATAACACTGTTTTAGGAGGGGGACCTGCTCCCTTGGACCCAGTCCATGCCTGATCTAATGGAAGCCTCCATAAATAAGAAGGAAAAGCAAGGAGTAAAATAAAATAAAATAAAATAAAAACTATAATACAATTCAATTAAAATAGAAAATGCAAACTTTGTCTTCATCCACTGTGAGTTTATAACCTCTTTGGGGAGAGCAAGCACTCATGTAGAAAGCACTCCTGCTCCTACACAGCCTGAGAGGCAAAGGCTCTGCTCTGATGGGGCACTCTTAAACTTGGATGCCCAGATCAGACCGACGGGGTTGAGGGAAGTCCTGGGAGGGAAGGATTGGGACAGATGTGAGGCAAGGGGATAGGACAAGTAAAACTTTCCACCACTGCATCAAATTCAGTTCAGCTGACATTTATCAGGTGTCTCCCGTGTGCTGGGTCCTGGGCTCCCTGCTGAGGACAGGCGAGAAATGGTCACTGCCACCCACGGAAGAAGTAACTGTCCAAAAAGGCAGGCACGCAGGTCCTAAGAAATGACATCTTGGTGTGTTACAGTGAGAGGAGGTGATCCCCGGATCATGGCATAATTATGGAGATGTGGAATCAGAGCTGGGTGCCATCACAGCCCAGCTGGTGGGGGGACTCGGGCAAGTTCTCACCATTGCTCGGTGTCGGGTCCTCATCTGTAAAATGGGATCATTTTAGAACATGAGGTGTGAGGGTGAAGCATGTGAGGAATTTGGCCCCTTCTCCAGACCGGGAACGACTCAGCAACGTTGCTTCTGTTGATTATAATGTGCAGAAGGGAAAGCAAGAAACTCCTTGAGGTAGGGATGGGGGCAGCGATGGGTAGATGAGTTTCGGAGGAGGAAAATAAGTTCATCAGGTCGGGTGGAGGATGGGGTTTTGGAGGCGGTGGGAACGTGACATTTTGAAGGCCATCTGAAGCTTACACTAACGCATCGTCTTCCAGAATGTGGTCAGAGAACCTTAACCATGGGTGGGGGAGTGGCTCGAGGTGAGCAGGTTGGGAGGGGAGTGGGAGATGAAGCTGCAGCCTTGCTAGGTGGGGGGACCCTTAATGTGAATATGATGGAGCTAACAAGGATGGCTGTAAGCCGTAACCACGCGGCTGTCTCTGGGGCTGCACCTGAGGCAGACGTTGCTAATCGAACACAGAACTCTTCCTTGCTGAGCCAGGATGTGACTTCGGCATCATCACTGAATTCTCCGGGGAGCCATTACCAGCTGACTGGAGTCGACCTGTAAGCTGAAGGCTCTTTGCCACCCCTGAGCGAGGACTAGACACTGGTCCAGCCAGAACCCGCTCACACATCCCTGCCCCCAGCTGGGAGTCTCACGAAGCCTTTCCTGGCTTTGGCACACGGTGGCTTGGGCGAGCTGTGGCCTTCCTTTCTCTTAGACTGGCCTTTTCTGGTTCCTTGTCCTAACCGCGGGCCTGGGAGGCGGCTAGAGCAGCCTGCATTCGAGGTTTGGCTGGCCTTGGGCTGTTCCACCCCACCCTGCCCAGGGAGGGCAGCAGTACCACCCAGCCCCAGCCAGCCTCAGACTGCGTGGGTGGGCAGGTCCCTCTGCGGGATCCCGCTCGCTCTCCACCTGCGCGCAGCAGCTGCGGCCCGGGGCCTCCACGTCGTCCGGCGCACGGGGAACTTGCAAAGCTTGCAGGGCACGTTTCCAGCGTGGCGGAACCTCACGGCGCATGCGTGAGCGAGGGATGCCGCAGGGCGGAGCTCAGTCTGAGATGGGCCACTGGAGCAGGGACCAGGAATAGCCCAGACAGCGCCACACAGGGCCGGCATACACCAGTTTATGCAGCCCTGCATTTGGGAAGGCGGGAGCGAGGTGCACAGACTTGGTGTCCAGACGGCCTGGAGGCAAAGCCTGGTTCTGCTGCTTATCAGCTCTATGACTTATCTTCTCTGTGCCTTGGTTTTCTCATCTGTAAAGTGAGGATAATAATAGTAATTCTTCATGGGTTTATTGCCGGGACTGATTGGATGACTCTAAGGAAAGTGCTGGCACTTAGTAACATGCTATAAAGACTCTATAGGTCCTATTATATATTTATAATACGTAGGTTATCATCCATTAGAAGGAAAGAAGGTAGAATGGGTACACAAAAGGCTTGTGAATGAGATGAAATGGGGCCAAACAGGACTTTGCAGGACTGAGAAGATGCCTAAAGGGGTCACAGCCACAGTGGCTCCCTCCCTGCTATCAGGGGGCTAGGACCCCTGCCTGTCCTGCCCCACGACCTTTCCCCCGGGGATAAATGTTTCACAGAACCCCCTGTGAATCCCCCACCAAGGCTACTCCCTCCAGCCTGGTTAGATGGAAACTTAATCTCCCTTTAATCCTACACTTAATGTACAGGATTCCACTCCCTGGTGAGACAATGAAATTAATCTGCCACTAATTTTCTGTTTGCCAACCCAGGTTTCAGCATTTTCAACCCTGCCTTTCCGACCGTCTTTCGTCGAGGGAAACAAAGACCTAATCTCTTCTCCCGTCTTGTTTACTCTGTGTCTTGAACAAAAATGAATCACGCTGTGTCTGCTCCGCTGGCTCGGATAGGAGGGCAGACTGAGGTTTCCTGTCTCTCCTGGAGGGCACGAGTTCCAGGCCCGACACCCCAGCTTCTCCCCAGCTTTCTGGGTGTGAGAGGATTAGAGGCCCCATTATCTGCTCGCTCACTCAGAGGCTGCATGTCGGTCCCACACAGGGTGACTAACAGCTGCCCTCGGGGAGAGGGAGGCGCCGAAACTCCAAAGCCAAGTTCTGGTGTGAAGTGGGGACCTGACCCCTTCTCCGCAGGGTGTATGTGTCTGGGTAGAGGATCCGGATGGGGACCTTGCCTGTCTGCTTAGGCTCTATTCTCTGGACCTCCCGCTCCAACCACTCAGCCACTGTTCCTTCCAGAATTTCACGTGTTCTGATCTGCTGTCTCTGTTTGGCCTCTGCTCCCCCTTCTTAGATAAGGCCTTGAGCTCTCCCGTCCCAGAAAAAGGAATAATAATAGTGCTTACCACATGGGTGGGAAGAAAGAGCTAAATGAGACCCTCCCCTGGTGGCTGAGAAGTATATGACATTCGCCACGTGTCCCATAAATGGCAATTAGTTTTGTTGGCAGGTGACTCAAACGCCCTCGCCTCTTGGACACCTTTCCGAGACCCCCAGCAGAAAATGGTCCTCTCGCCTGGGCCCCCTTGGCGCCTTGTTCCCACCTCTGCTCTCCTGGGGGCCCTATGCTGCACCTGCGTGCTGACCCCTTCTCCGACCGTAGTCTCTCTCTGTTTGGTTTCAACTGCAAAGGCAAAATCATGGTAGTGATGACCTCACTGGGGTTGTTAGGGCATTCAATGGAATAATGCTCGTTAAGGGCTTAAACTCAGGCGTGGCCTGCAGCGAGCAGAGAATAAATGTCGCGATGCGCTGTTATTATTAGCATCGTTCTTGATCATGCACTGTGAAGTCTGTCCTTCCCTGGCAAAGGCTTCTGAAAGGGAGAGACGGGCCTTGGGTTTTCTCAGGACCTTGGTGGGCCTGACTCTGGGGAGGGGCTGGTGAGGCCAGCCAGGTGGGGGAAGGTGTTGGGCGCCTGCTGTCCTGAGTGCCAGCCCGCCACCTGCCCCGGTGTTTATGCCCCTTGGTGCTGCCTGTTGTGCCCTCTCTTGAGCGCCCTGTCCATGTCACGGTCACAGGTAGACAGCTCCATCACCATGATGATGGCGATATCCATATCCCAATCCCCTCTGCCTTCCCTGGAGTGTCAGAGTTGGGGGAAACCTGGGAAACCATCCGGTATTCACACTTACGTATGAGGATACGGAGGACCAGAGAGGTTGTCCAGCAGGCCTGAGGCCACACAGCAAGTCAGAGGCCATGCGGGGATCAGATCCACTCTCTTGACCAACACTGGAGGGAAGACCCAACCCTGTCCTGTGTCATCACACTGTGGAGGAAGAAGGACACTCATGTTTATTGAGCCTGTGTAGGCTTTGTGTGAGTTGGTTCAGTTTCTCTTCCTGTCACACAGCTGGAAGAGGTAACATTACGCTCCCCATCTTACAGGTGGACACACACAGGCTAAAAAAGGTGAAGTCACCAAATCAAGTCACAGTAGAGTAATGACAGAGCTGGGCTTGGAACTCCCATCTGTCTGACTCCAAAGCCAGTGCTCTTTCTGCCCTCTCTGCCGTGTCCCGTGGAGAGATGGGGCATAGCTGGACCCCAGCCCTGGGCGAACGGGTGGGGGACCACCAGCCTGGTACCTCTGTTCCTCCCTCTGCGGTGGACAGACCCAGAGGTGGTGAGGACGGTCTGGTCACATTGATGAGGATTTGTGAACAGCCTGGGTGGGGTTTTGCCGGGTGGTCGTTGGGGGGGGGGCTGGTCTTCAAGGGCTTGATGCCCCAACAGGGGCCCATTCACCTGGACAGGCAGATTCGTGTCCCGCCTGTGGGTGGGGAAGGTGGTTGTGCAGCGGGCTGGGGGTGAGCAGGGGCTGGAGGAGCAGCAGAGACCAGGAGCGTGCAGCTGCCAGCAGCCTGGGGCTGGTGGTGCCTGGAATGGGCAGGAAGTGGTTTGCGGGGAGTGGAGACGAGGCTGAGGCTGTGCGATGTGGCTCTGCCTGAGGTTTCTGCTCTGGAAACCTGAGTCATGTGATGAGGACCAGGCTCCCCCTTCCCCAGGGGCCAGTTAGTGCAATTACAGGCCAAGGAAGAGAGGATGTGCTCCGAGGGGGGGCCCGAAGTGGGCCTCAGGAACCCGAGGCGTCCCCGGGGAGAGTGGTTGCACCGCTGGCCGGTGGGCGGAGGGCGTGTGGGAGGGCGTGCCCACGCAGGCCAGGGCCAGGCCCAGCAGCAGGGGGAGAACCCGCCGGGTGCCTGCCTGTCAGGAGGGCTCCCCTGGACTCTGCAGGCCTTGGTGCTGGCTCAGCTCCCTTCTGACTCACCACGTGAACTTGGCCAAGGCCTCTTCTGTCTCCAGGACTCACTTTCTTTATCTCTGAGATGAGGTTTCCACAGCCTCTAAGCATCCGAAGATCCTCCCCTGCCCCCACCCAATCAAAGGAGCTTGCAAACCACAAGGGAACAAAATAACAACACGGAAAACCACAGTTAGCAGGTAGGAACTGCTGGAGAGTAACTGCTGGGCTCTGCTCTGGGGCCTTTGCATGACTTCTAGAATCCTTCCAAATAGCCCTGATGTGCCCACTTCACAGATTGGGAAAGGCGCCAAAATATCCGGAGCCCACGTCCTGTAGAAAACAGGAATCTGGATGTGAACCGAGGGTGCCGCCAGGCGGCACTGTCCCCTCTTACTCCCACCCCGTCTGCCCCTCTCCCCTTCCCCGCGCTGAATCCCAGGATGACAGAACCGAAGGGGGCCTCATCAACCACAATGAAGCCTTGGGAGTGGGAAGGCTGTGTGGGGCCTGCTGCCAGGTTCTCAAGTATCTCTGTGTTCCATGCCCAGCTTTATGTGAAGAAAGTTGCCCGGCACAGAACAATCTCAAAGATCTTCGGTAGAGTTCAGCCCTTCCATTTAGTGATAGTGGAACTGAGGCCCAGAGGCGGGACGTGACCTGCCCCGTGGACGGCGGCAGAGCTGGGACTAGAACTCACGTGCCCCGGCTCTCCTCACTGTGCTCAGCACCTTCTGGAGCGGTGGTCTGGTGTGGCCAGGCCTGGAGTCAGACCAGGCGTTGCCTGCCCTGAGCAAGGACTGAAGGGCCTTGGCTGCCAGACAGAAATTCCAAGCAAGACCTTTTGGATTTTGTTAAGCCTGCTTGGGTTCCTCCCCTCCCCTCAGCTTTACTGAGATCTGATTGACATGGAACATTGTGCAAGTTTAAGATGTAGAAAGTGATGACTTGATACATGTATATGTTGTGAAATGTTTCCCAGAATAAGGTGAGCTGACACACGCCTCTCCTCCCATAATGAGCATGCTGTTACTGTTGCTCCGGTGAGAACGGTCTGGTGCAGCTCTCCTTCAGCGGTCAAGTACACAGCACAGGATCCTCACTGAGAATTCCCATGCTGTACTCTCCATCCCTAGACCTTCCTCATCCTGTAACTAAAAGTTTGCACCCTGCTTCCCCCCCCTCCGGCCCTGGTAACCATCAATCTGCTCTCTGTTTCCAGGAGTTCGATGTTTCTAGATTTCCACATGTAAGTGAGCTCACGTGGTACTTGTCTTTCTCCGTCTGACTCATTTCACTTAGCATAAAGCCCTCCAGGTCCAACCCTGTTGTTTGCAAATGGCAGGATTTCCTTCTTCTTCTTCTTTTTGATGGCTGAATAATACTTCATTATGGCTATAGACCACACTTTCTGTCTGTCCATCTGGTGACGGACACCGGCTTGCATTTTTCTCTTGGAGAACGGGGAAGAATTCCAGCCAGAAACGGCAGATCTCAGGGATGAGGAAATGCCAGTGAAAAGATTTAGCAAGACTGTCTGTATAAAGTAGGTGCTCAGAGCTGCTAACCAGGGCTGAAATGGCTGTTTGCCTACTCCATCACCTTCCCACTATCTGACTCACGGAGACGATTCTGAGAGTGAAGACTTGGCTCACTTGGGAGGGCAGGCCAGCATTTCCATGCAGGGGTGGGAACCAGGGTGGGCGTTCTCTCCTTTTCCTTTGATCTCTTGCAACCTGGCCCGACTAATGTGGGGTGCACTGGTTTGGGGGTGCAAAGCCCCCCGATTCCAGGCCAGTGGTCCTGGGATCTAGCATTAATGTGTCACCAGCTCCTCAGGCTGGGTGTTAGTTTCCTCCTCTGGCAAAGGGAGAGAGGTTAGACCAGAGGGCACCAATCACCTGGGCAGCTTTCAAACAATCCCGAGACCCAGGCCTCAGCCCTGGTCACCTGTGGGTGCCACTTAAGTGTCTGTGTCTTTGGTTTTGATGCCAAGGGAAGGGTGGGGGCCGCTGGATGGTTCTGGGGTCCTGGTGGTTGGAACACAGGACAGTTGAATGGAATACCATAGATGCTCTGAGCAGGGCTTTGCCTCTCCTCTTAGCGTGGGTGAGGGTGAGTGACAGCACTACCTTGGGCCTCTGTCTTAGCCAGAAGCTGTCTTCTAGCATGGCTAGATGTTCCTCTCCTGCCATGTAACAGGTGACAGTCAGGGGTGGACCTCTGGATGCTTGTAGTGAGAAAGCTCTGCGGGATTGGTGTCCAGGCCCAAGACCCCAGGAACTTCATTCTTCTCCCCACCAGGAAGTTGGGCTTGCTGCTGATTAGAGCACAGCCTCCGGGGAGCTCCCAGCTCTGAGGCAAACTCTTCCCGAAGGAGTCAGGCCATCTAAAGACTTGGGACTCCTGTTCCCTGGATGGGGATCCTGGTGAGCAGCTGGGGTTGGGGATGCAGCAGGAGCCCCCGAAGGAGGGCCAGCATCCAAAGTCAGACTCCCAGAATCCGGTTTGGGTTCTACTGCCTCCGGGCCTCATTGATTGCATCTGTAAAATGGGCCATGAATCCACAGACGATGTGGAGCTAGAGAGCTACTGTGGGGATTCTGAGAAAGAGGCCCTCTTTTTTTTATCTTTTTCTTCTTCTTCCTCTTTTTTTTTTTTGCATTATTAATTTAATTTTATTTTTTCAGTGTTCCAAGATTCATTGTTTATGCACCACACCCAGTGTTTCATGCAATCCATGCCCTCCTTAATACCCACACCAGGCCCACCCCTCCCTTGCCCCCTCCCCTCCAAAACACTCAGTTTGTTTCTCAGAGTCCGCAGTCTCTCCTGGTTCATCTCGCCCTCCAATATCCCCCAATTCAACTTTTCCCTTCTTTCTCCTAATGTCCTCCATGTTATTGCTTATGCTCCACAAGTAAGCGAAACCACATGATAACTGACTCTCTCTGCTTGACTTATTTCGCTCAGCATAATCTCTTCCAGTCCCATCCATGTTGCTACAAAAGCTGGGTATTCCTCCTTTCTGATGGAGGCATAATACTCCACTGTATATATGGACCACATCTTCCTTATCCATTCATCTTGTGAAGGGCATCTTGGCTAGAAAGAGGCCTTCTGAGAGAGGGTCAGTCAGCACCAGGATTTTAAAGCCTCGGGGAGAAAGACGGGAGGGGAGTTAAAACTGGGGGGAAGGGTCCAGGGACGTGGAGTAGGGAAGGCTGAACTCAGGGCATCTTCGCATGAGAGAACAAAGGGTCACCATGCAGACTTACCCATGGGGTTCAAATGTATACAGGTGAATATTTTCACCTGTATAAGAAAATAAGAATTTTACAAGGACAAATAGCACTTATGTGGCTGAAGTGAGGGACAGGTTCCTGGAATTGTCCCAGGTCCCCCCTCCGCCACCCTCACAAGGACCTTATTTGGGAATAAGTTTGAAAACCGCTGACTTAACTACAGTGGGAAGACCAACTTTCTGCATCTCCTTCTGTGATTCAGCACAGGGGAAGTGAGTGTAAAATGCAGCAGGAGAATTGGGGGGGCGTGTTGGACACCGGGAAGCCCTTCCCAGCAGCGGGGTGGGGAGCCACGGTGTCTAAAGGACCTGGAGTGCTGGTAGCTTCGTTCTACCTGAGGCCTGAGGGGTGAAAAACAGCTTCCTGAACGGCCTGGAGGCCTCCTGCTTTGGGCGGGGATGGTAGTGGCAGCAGGAGGTCTTTCCTGCTCTGGCTCTCAGGCCCCTGGGAAAGGGGACGGCTTCTCTCTGGAAAGCTGGACACTGGCCATCTGGCTAGGTCCCCCAGGGGCGATGGGGGCTTGAGGCGGGAGCAAAAACAATGCACGGGACAGCCTGTCAGGGGACAGTGGGGTGAGCAGAACCCACAGAGGGAGGAGGAGAGGGATCAGAAGCCAGAGGTTGGGGTGGAAGCCTAGGGGTGAGTGCGAGAGGGGGTCGGACAAGGAGAAACCGACTTGAGAAGAAACAAGACTCAGAAGAAGCAGAGTTGGAGGGTGGAGGCCCGGCCGGGGCACCACTTCCCACCCCCGTGCAACCGCGTGCACACCACCGTGTTCTGCCTCGGGCAGCCCTGCCAGCTCTCGGGCCTCCCCACCCAGCAGCTCCCCCTTCAGCTTACCCGCTTGTCAGAGTAATCCCTGAGAAAAGAAACCCATCAGCACATCACTCCCCTAGCTCAAAGCCTGCAGTGTCTCCCCTCTCCCTGCCTGGGTCTCCCGCTTCATGCCTCCCAGGGGCCCCGGACTCTGCCTTGGTGGGGGGGACCCCTAAACCAGCTGCCATCCTCTCCCACTCTGGAATGGCAGCTGGTCTAGGATTGCCAGATAAAATAGAGGACATCCAGTTCAATTTGAATTTCAAATAAACAAGGAATGCTTTTTTAGGGTGAGTATGTCCCAAATAGTGCATTCACTGTTTATCTGAAATTCAAATCAGATTGAGCATCCTGTATTTTTATTTGCTAAATCTGGCAGCCTCTAGTCTCGTCCATCCGCTCTAGACCGGATGTTATCAGATCCGCTGTCCTGTGTTACGGGCTGCTGGGAGATGGTGGGAAGCTACCTTGTAGGTATTTTATCTTAAATTACATTGACTTAAGTATGCTTATTTTTAAAGAAGTGCATTTATTTTAATATGTTTATTTTCTTTTAAGTAAATCCAGCTTTTAAGTGGGGTGTCCTAGGGGCCATGTTTCCCTGCTGCTTTCTTGCCTTAAGTGACCCAGGGCACTGGAGATTTTAGGAAAATCGGGGAGGATAGCCTTTTTAAGTCAGAGAATCTGGGTTCCAGTATAGGGTCAGTCATTGATTCCCTGACTGACTGGACTTGGGGATTTCTTTCCCTGATCTGGTCTCAGTTTATTTATCTGTAGAAAGGGGCTAACACTCTTATCTGCCTGCCAGGTGACCTGGGGCTTATGACTCAGGAGTACACCCCAAGAGCTAGCCACTTCAGCACTTTTGTGATGAAGGCCTGCTTCCAGAGCCTCCTGGACTGGGGTGCTGAGCGGTATGGCCCGATCCATAAGCTCTGCCGGTCAGAACTTGGCCCAGTCCATGGCATCACCATGAGGGTCAAACCTCTTGACCTCTTCTGCCCTCTTGGCTGGCCATGCAGTTCAAGGTTATGGTCACCAGGGGTCAGGCTTGCACGCTGATGGCCAAGTTCCACCCTTTGTGGTGCTCCAGGGGGCTTCTGGTCTGAGCGACAGGGGCAGGGCGGATGGGACCACATGACACATGCTTGATGGGGCCCCCTTGTATTACATTCTGCTTGGGACCTCCTGGATGGCCCCTGATCATTTTGTTGGCCCTCACCAGGAGACCCCATGAAGGAAGTTAGTTTAGGAGGCTGGAATCTGGAGAGCATTCTGGGCAGGGAATTTGGAGAGAGTTCGAATCCCTATTGTGAGTCTGCCTCTTATTTATGTCCTTGTAGATTATATGGCCTCCTGAGCCTCGGGTTCTCCTTCAGGAGAACAGGGTTATAATGCCTTTCTTGCAGGTGCGTGGCAAGATCTGGAGAGGCGAGGTGTGGCTCCTGGGCAGGGCTGGTGTCTCCAGGTTAGGGCAGCCCCTGTCTGGAAGGGTGTCGAAGGTGGAGATGTAATAGAAACACAGGGAAAGATCCCAGCACGACGGCTGTAGGGAGGCACCTGGAAGCAAGTCCAGAGATCTGAGGGGAGAGGGTGTGCTGTAGTCCACAGAGAGCAGTTCACGGGCTTGCTTCTCCATATTCAGGGGGACAAACCCAGGGCTCACCGGGGAGGTGGCTGAGCTGGGCTTCCGGGCCTCTGGAAATAGGTGGTAGGTCAGGCACCCAGGGCAAGGGTGCCGGGTGAGGCAAGTCCCAGCACACGGGCTGTTAGGCCTCTGGGATTTCAGATTCCCTTCTGTATACTCCCTGAGCGACTGCTCTGGCTGTGGGAGCTTAGGCTCTAGAGGTAGGGACGGATGCTTCCAGTGCAGGGTTGGGGTAGGGGGCGGCAACGTGGCTCTGATCTCAGGCCAGGCACCAGAACCAGCACCCAGAGAAGCACCAGAAGCAGCACCCTGCTCATGGGTGCCTAACCTCCTCCAAGGACCTCCCACATCCACCTCTATATGGCACAGGGTGAAAGATGGATGACCTGGGGGTCACTGGAACAGTTGGTGTCTTTGAACTTGGCCATCCTTGCCTGGTAATAGTCGTGCCCTCCTTCCAGCCCCAGCCCTTCTGCATCGCAGTGGGTGGACAGCTAGACGCTGGGGCTGTTTTCTATACCACCACCCCCTGCCCTCCTTGCCCGCTGGCTGTGGTGTGGTTGATGGCCCTGGAAAGCCTGAATGCTCTCCCTTGTGCCCTTTCTCAGGGTGGGTCCCCATGGCCCCGATGGAGTGCCCTCTCACCCCATTGGGTTGCTGTGGTTTGCTCATCAGCAGAAATGACTCCTCACCCACAATTGCATCAGTCTTTCCACAGATGGAGTGAATCACGTTGCAAGATGTGGTTACAGGCTGCGCCCTGTGCTCTGGTTAGAGGCCAGCTGGGCCAAGCCGGGCTGGGGCCTAAGGCTGACCGTGCTCTGACTTGGACTCGGGAGAAGGAACCAGAGGCCAGGAAGGGAGCGTCAGCAGTGGGGGGAGGGGTGCAGGGGCGCGAGGTGAGAGAGGTCGTGGAACTCGTCCATACAGGCAGGGTAGGGGGCCGAAACAAATGTCCAGTGACTGTGGCCATGACCGCACTGGGGAACCATGGACCATATGGCTTCCTCAGCCTCAGGCTGACCACGACAGCAAGGGGAAGAGAATTGGGAGGGCAACAAGCTGGTGCCTCTTCAGACAGTGCAGGGGTGTGGAGAGCCGGGGAGATGAGTGGGTGTTGTTTCTTCCTCTTTCTCTATTTTGAACTCCCCTGGCTTGCTTCCCCCTTCAGCTGACTGAAGGCTTGCAACCTCAAGGCCAGTTTCTTTCTTCCCGCTGCTCCACAGGCCCGGCCCACAGCGGCCCTCAGGTAGGGACTGTCTTAGGGGAGAGGTGAAGAGTCCACTTCGTTGAGTTTCCACGATTCTTCCCAAAGGCAGAAAGAGGCAACCTTTTCCCCTCTGAGGCAGCAAGAGCCATTTCTGCCCATTTTTCTGGTGGAGAGGGTGAGATCCAAAGGGAACGCGGCCAGCACCTTGCCTCCCTCCTCTTTTCCCAAACTCCACGGCCCCGCGTAGCTCACTGCATCAGAACCCCAGGACCCGTCAGCAACTGCCAGCAGGATGAGGGCAGGAGTGGGGGCAGAAGGAAAAGGGTCAATGCGACAGGTCTAAGGTGGCCCAGCAGGGCTCTAAGTCAGATTGGGGTTTCAGGCTCCCCAACGAGAAGAAGAGAAATGGGCAATGATGTTTGGAGGTGGCCCCTGGAACAGAGCGGCCCCAGATCTGGGACCAACACAGACAAGGTCATGCCTGGAGTGTCCCTAGATGCATGTGGATTTGCCCGAGTGACAAATAAGCTTGTGCAAGCCACTGACATTTGGGGGGAAGGGCCCTTCATTACTGCAGCATGAGCCTCCCTATCCAGACCCCATAAATGCCAAGTGGGGGAGACTGGCCGTGATCCTAAAGGCCTGGGAGATGAGTAAAATCTTAGCCTGGCCATGCCTGTATCCCACACTGAGGTTAAGAAACTGAGCTGCTCCCCTCTGGCTTGTAATTCAGGGGTACAGCAATATGTCTTTTTTCCACCTTCAAGAGCCTAGAACAGTGCCTGCTACATGATCAGGGCTCATTAAGAAATTGTTCTCTCCCCTCCTGCCTCCAGTTACCCTCCTTTCCAGAGTATTCTTCTGGTGAACACCCTTTACTCCTGCCTTCGTGCCTTCATTTTGTTCTAAGTCCCCAGCACTGTGCTTCCCACATGTTGCCTGACCTTTTCGCTTGCCTTAGCAGAGAGGCCCTTACCCCTTTATACAGATGAGGAGTGTGAGCCCAGCATCTGTCCCCTTCCCCCCGGGCACCCTTCCTTCATTTCTTTCATCTTCATGGAGTACCAACTGGGGACCCTCAGGCAGGGCTGGCGAGAAATGTGGGCTGCATGTCGACATGAACAGGCGTGGTCCAGCCTGCAAGGAACCTTGGTCTAGTGGGGGTCGCTCTTACGTCTGTACACAGATGCCACGTGCGCTCGTAGCTTCGCCAGAAACACGCACAGCAACATGAAATGAGCAAGGAAGCCTGCCAGGAGGTAAGGCAGGAGGAACAGGTAGGGCTTAATTGTGACACTGGAAGACATCTTTAGCCTTTAGAAGGCTAAAGACAGCAAGAGCATTTGATCTGGAAAGCCAGCTGTGATGAACTGGTCGTGGCTTCTTGGAGCACTGAGTTAAGAAGGATTCTGAGGCTGCATCTGGTCTTTTAGGAAAGAATGCCGTGAGAAGTTGGTGATGTCTTCCCTAGGCCTGGGACTGGGTCGTGACCACCAGCATGTCATGGACCTTCCAGCTTCACTTAGGAGCTGTGAGAACCCTGGGAAGATGTGGAGGAGAACGATGGGGGCTAGAGGTCACATTCGACAAATCTGATCATCATACCGTCATAGAGCATGGAAGAGGTGTGATTTGAACACAGGTCTGCCAGCAGAGCCTGCATTCTTAAAACTTCCCCTGTCTTCTGATAGAGCAATCCCCGTCTTGGCCCCAGCAAGCATATTTCAGCACAGATGCTCCCAGTTAGTTTGATCAGCGATCTTTCTTCTCACTGCATCTTCGTTTTCATCTCTATCTCTTATTACCTCCTCCTCCATCGTGCACATCCTCATCATCTTCTGCCTAGACCATCGCCCCCTGTGACCTGCTCCAGCGAGGACTCCCCACCAGGCAGGCTGTGGCTTGCTGGGTGCCAGGAACTTTCTCAGCTGGGAGGTCCAACCTCAATCATTGAGTAAAGCTTATTAACTAATTCATTGATTTTTTTTTTGGGGGGGGGCAGGGGAGTGTGCAACTAATAGGGGGATATCTGCAGACAGAACCTTGAGCAGAATGTGGGACACTGCAGCAGAACATCTGGGTAGCCCCAAAGGAAGATGGCAGGGCGGCTCTGCTCATTGTGGTGATGTGGGCTCGGGCCGAGGGAATAGCCGTCTTCTTGAACCTTGCCAGTCCCACACCAGAAGGAAAATGAGCCCTGGAGAGTCTGACACGTGTCCCAGCTGCAAGTGACTCCCATCAGTTCTACTCCCAGCTCATTGGCTACAGCTAGTCACTTGGCCTCCTCACCTAGGAGGTGTCTAGCGGGAAGGTGGGGCGCTGGAAGAATGCGGGGAACAACGTGCCTGAGTACCACAGTATGCCTCCTGCCCAGCAGAGAGCCTGGTAGGAAGTAGCTCATCAGCAAATCTTTGACGAAACAGTTTCCAACCACAGTTCCCAGAATAGCTCTTGTGAAGGCACCGCTGACCTTCACCTTGCTCTGTGCACGGGACAAATTTTGGTCCTCGTCTCCCTTGACCTGGCATGTAACACCTCACTCTTATTCTTAATGCCCATCTCCTGGCTTTAGGACACAATGTTTATCTGATGTTCTTCCTGCCTCTTGGGTCACTGCTTCCCTCCTCCTTCCCTCCTCTACCTGGCCTTCCATTCTGGAGTGTCCCGGGGACAGACCTCTTTGCTCCTCACTAAACTTTGCTCTCAGTTGATCTCACCCACCCCCGAGGCTTGAATATTTCCTCAGCTTTTGTTGGACTCACCTTTCTTTTGAGCTCCCGGGTCACATGTCCCATTATCTACTTGGCATCTTCTCAAGCGTATTCAATGTCATCTGAAACTGAACATGTTGAAAACCAAAGCCACGGCCTTCCTCCCTCGAGCCCTGTTCCCTAAGGCTGGCCCCGCTCTCAGGGCTCCCCATCTCACTGAATGGCCATGCCGTCCCTCTACTTGCACAACCCAGAGCCAGTCTCGGCCCTTCCTTCTCTCTCCCACACCCTTTCACGTTAACCCCCCACACTGAATTCTGCCAGTGTGAATTCTTCCGTATCTCTCCTCTCCATCCAGCCTCTCTCCTCCTCTGTCACTAGTCCACAGGGCACCCATGTCCCACGTGGCTGCTGTCAGGTCCCTCCATGGCCTCCATGCCCATCTAGGCCCACCCAGATGTCCTTCGGGCGGCAACCAGAGCGATTCTTTCGAAATGCACATTTGATCACACACTCCCTCTCCCTGTGAAACCCTTGAATGGCCTGCCGTTGCTCTTAGAAAAAAGATAAAATGCTTGTGCAAGACTCGTGTCTGCTTGCTTCTGGTCTTAACTCAGTCCTGTCACAGTGCCTAGCACATAGTAGGGCCCTCGGTAAGTATTTTTTGATTGAACCAGCATGTGGTATCAGAGAAACTGGCTCTCAGTTCTGGGGCATTAGTCAGATCGTTTCTACCATGAGACAGCTGCGGAGGTAGCCTGGTGTGGCTTTCCTGGATACCGAGGCTGGTTTAGGATCCCTTGGCAGGACCGGCAGGCCCTGATGGGGGACCGCTGTTGAGTTCCGAGCCGTTGCTGCTGGGTCCTGGGGGCAGATGGGGTGATCCTTTGATGTACCCTCTGTCCAGGCTTGGAACTTGGGCAGCCTGAGCTAACATCCCGGCTCCTCATGTCTACACGGTTCTCATGTCTCCCAGCTCCTCATGTCTACACCGCTCTGCCCACTCACTGTACTCGGCACAGAGGAGGTGTCGACACTGACTCGATTTGCAAGGACTCTGACTGCCGGGGGACGGGGCACAGCAGAAGCAGGGAGGAAGGCTGCCAGCTGGGCCAGACAGACAGGCTACCTTCATGGTCGCCTTCCTTCATTGTGTGGGCTTCCCGGGCTGGGGGTGGGGGGCCCCACAGGGTGGGCTTGAAGAAAGTCTCTATTTCTGGGGCCAGGAGTGAGTCAGCCATCTCCCTGTGGTCTGAGGCTGTCATCTGAACCGCGACAGTCATTTCTTTCTCTGTGGCTTTGAGGTCTGGGGGCAGAGGGGGGTGGGCTCCCGAGACCCCTTGGGCTGCCATGTTGGGACCCAGGGGATCCAGGAGGGATTTGGGGGAGTCCCTGGAGGAGCCTGGCTTGCTCCCCACTGGCCGTGGGCCTCCAGGTAGGCAGAGGGTCCCCTTCCATCTTCTTAAGTCCCAAGGTAGCCACTGCCCTCGTGTTCTCCTGCTCACAGATTAGGAAACTGGAGCATGTGGAATTGAAGGGACTGAGCCAAGTTCCCACGGCCGTGAAGTGCACTGCCAGGCTGGGTGCTTGGCCTGCCTGGCCCCTAGGGCCGCCCACGTTCCTCTGTCCCACGCCACCCCCAGCCCCCTGCCCCGGAGATGGCAGCTCTTCCTCTTTGAGAAGCCAAGGGGAAGAGGAAGTGAGGAGTGGAGGGGAAGCTGTGTCCCGGCAGGAAAGGGATTCACTCAGATGGCTCAAAGGAGGGGACCGAGGGCAGAGGCTTCTCACCAGGGGGTGAGGGGTGCACAGGATGGAGGGAGGTATGAGGGGTGTTGTGAGACTAGGAAGCAGGGACGCTCTGACCATCCCTGGCCTGGAGAGGCAGGGGAAGCCGTGTTATGGGGACCTGGTGAGAACTGGACCCTGGGGGAGGCGATGCGGTCAGGGAGGATGTGGGGACCCCCAGCGGCCCACCCCTACCTCTCTCCTCTGGAGTCCCATCTCCTGTGGGCCTCCCCAGGACAGCCAGCAGGCAAGGGAGCCTGAGGAACATGCAGTCCTAGAGGCCAGGCCCTGGGGATGGGTACCCCGGGGAGGAATGTGGGGCCTTGGTGGCAAAGACACAGGTCCCAGGCCCCGGGGGTGCGTGAGTCTGCGTGCCCCATGTCTCCTTTTGACCCTGTCTGCCCCCAAATGGAGGGAACAATCAGCTGGGCCTTCTCTCCCTAGCATGGCAGTGCTTGTCTCCAGGGCCTCCTCAGTCTCTTCCTGTGTCTGTTTCCTGACAGGTGCTTTCTCGAGGCGGGGGTAAGAATCCGGCATTATTCTGGGAGACCATCAGGGCTGGGGCTGGGCCTCCCTCATCCACTGCCCAGGTGAAGCCTGGCTTCTTAGCTCCCTTCTCAATCTCTCTCTCTCCCTCTGCCTCCCTCCCTCCCCCCAACCCACCCCCTACCTGAAGATGACAACCGGTAGGCTCCCTTGGTGTCTCTCCTGCTGCTTTCTGCCCGCCCTCCAGGGCCCTCTTCCCACCTGACTGGGCTTGTCTGCTGGGCCAGGGAGGCTGAGGGACAGACTGGGCGGGTCTGGAAGCCATTTTGAGCACAGCCGGCTCCCAAGAGAGTCAGGAGAGACACTCCCCGGAGCTCCTGGAGGGCACCCTCAGCCAGCAGAGCCAGGAAGTGAAACCACCTGCTCAGCACTTGGGGAGAGGGCCCGGTGGGCCCGCTGGGGCTGGCCTGAGGAGCCGGCAGGAGGGAGAGCCCTCTTGGCCCTGAGGAGAGCCTGGCCTCCTCTGTCCTGAAGGCAACTAACCACCTCTCCAGAACCCTGGCTGCTCCTTGGTGAGGGCATTAAATACTGATGAATTAGCAGAGTTCACAACGTTTTCTGAGCAATAAGTTTTCATGATGTGTGTTTGGTGAGTGAGGCAGCCGCCCTGCCAGGGCCTGCTGGGACGTCCATCGCACTTGTCATCTCCCCCACCTTCCATGCTCTTAGAAATAACGTGGTTGGGTAATCAGATAAGAGGGGGAGGGTAGAAAGAGCCCACTCTGAGTGGTGGAGGGGGGTGGGGTTAGAGGGACTAAGAAGGGGTGGGCTGGGAAGGGGGTGCTCTGGTCCATCTGCAGCTGCCAGGAAAGATGGCGACCACCCTTGGAGGAGCTCCAGGGGCCGCTGAATCCCAGCCCCAAATCACCTCCACAAGCTAATGCTTTCTGGGGTGCTGAGGAGGATGGCGCACCCACCACTCCCTTCTGTGGGACCTGGGTGACTTGCCCTCTGGTCCCCAGAGCCTGGCCTACACCCTGGCTGGTAGGAGTGTGGGCAGAGAGGCTCCTCACTGTGGGCCAGGCCTCTGCAAGGCTGGTGTGCTGTGGGCCTGGGGGGTGTCACTGCGGGCTGGTTGACGGGGACAGAGTCCTGTGCAGTTCCTCCTTCTTCCTCCTCCTCCTCCTCATGGATCAGGGAAGCCATAGAAGGAAAAGGCCAGGCTTCCTCTGCTTATTTCCACTTAGTAGAAAGCGAGTGACTTAGTCCCTGAACCTCCACTTCCCCATCTGCGGAGTGGAGGTTAGAAATCGTGGCAAGATTCCCATGGCTCTGAGGTAATGTTAGGTCGAAGGCCCCAGGGGTCCCTTCCTTCCCCGTGGGTTCCCTGAGGGCTTTGTGGGGCACAGGGGCAGTTATTACTGAGTGGGAACCACCTTGCCCAGGCTTTGGAAACTCCTGCCCCTTAACCCACACCAGGGCTGGGATCTGAGTCTTGCTGTGTCCTGTAAGGGGGGTGGGGGCACTGAAGGAGGGGCAGAAAGGGCTGGAGAGGGTGCTTGCCCCCGGACCTAGTACTCAGGCCAGCTAGAGGGGCCGGCCCAGCTGTCCCTGGAGGGGAGAGAAGGGAAGCCCCGCCCCTCCATAAGTCCCAACTCAATGGGCCGCTCCCTCCACTCTAGACCCATCCAGGCTTGAGGAGGGAAAGGATGAGGTTTGGAGGTGGGGACGGGATCAGGCACTGGATCTCCACTTGACAACAAATCACCAGATGGTTAAGGCAGGACCAGGAGAGGCAGGAAACTGTCAGGGGGAAGGCAGGGAAGCAGGAACCTGAGCACCTTCTTCAACATCGATATAACCTGGTTAAGTGGATTTCAAAGCCAACTTGAGGAGCACGCAAGGGACTACTTGGAAGGGCAGCTAGAGCAGGACTCTTCCCCGGCCCACAGAAGAGGAGAGCAGGGACCGCACACAGCCCCGGGAGCCACACGAGCCGGGGCCAGCCATCTGCTGCGGGCACCGTGGGCTGTTCTGCCCTTTGGAGAGTTACTTCCATGTCTATAAAATTCATCCATCACGAGATTATCTTAATTAGTAGATATGTCCTTAGAAGCATCCCCATGGGCAGGTGACGTGGTTGGAGAGACACCGCCTTAGCGGTCTGTGCTGTTGGCTTGAACCTCAACTAGAAGCCACCACTATCTCCAGTCTCCCCATGACCCCCCAACACCCACTCTTGCCCCTCTGGTCTCTCCTTCAGAAAACGACCAAGGGACACTTTAAAAAACCCAGAGCTGATTACGCCCACTGGTTAAAACCCTCAAAGTCCTCAAGGACTGCCCCTTGCTGTTAGGATAATGCCCCTCCCCCACACTATGTCCTGGGCCTTTGAGGCCCTAGGCAAGTGTCTCTACCCTCCTGACCCCTTCCTCTGTGTTCTCCAGCTCCCAGCTTCCGATGTGTGGCCATCCTCTGGGTCTCACCATCTTTGTGCCTGCCATTCCCTCTACCAGCAGCACTTTTCCCACTTAATTCCTACCCAGCCCTCAGCCCTCTCCGGCCAGCCCGGCCCTCTGCAGCATACTGTGACCACCTCGTACTTCTCCTTGAGGATGCTACCGCAGTCGCAGTGAACTGGCCACTTCTTGGATTGACCTTGACTCTCTACCTTTCCAGCCTGACTGTCAGCCTGCAGGGGTGGGGGTTGAGGGTGGGTAAGGACCACATCATTGTTGATCACCCTGGTAGACCCCCAGACCTCACTCGGTGCACTCCAAATGTCAGATATTATGGGATAATGAGCCTGGCCGATGTGGGTTCAAGCCCCCACTCTGCCACTTACTACACATGGGGCTTGACTCTGAATTACAAACAGAGAAGGCTTTATTTCCTCATCTATACACCGAGGCTATAGCTGTTTTCCTGATGAAGCCACGGAGAGCATAAAGCAGGCCACACTTTGGTGGCTTCTGGCCACAGTCTCTGGTCACCTGGCTCTTGGCTGCCTCCCCCTCGGGGCCTGGCTGGGAGCAGGGCACTTGGGGTACCCGGTTCCAGCCCGGCTGGTGGAAATGTGAATCTGCTGAGGGGCGATGTCGCCCAGTGGGGGCTGGGGGGCTCCCTCTCCAGCCCCCACCTCCCGTCTGCTCCGGCTGCCCCCACATGGGAACAGAGCAGCAGCCGGAGGGGGAGGGGTGAGGTTTTGCTTTCAGGGTTTTCAAACCAGAAGACAAAAAGAGGACAAATTAAAGCACCGGAAAGCGGCAGGGGCCCATTTTGTCAGCAGCCTCGGCCCAACATGTCCTGCTTGCTGGGCACAGTTGGCCTCGACCATTTATTTTTAAGTAACTGACTCATGAGTCAGTCGGTTGGCTCGGTGGTAAAACGCAAGCCACTATCAAGGAAATAGCTGATGAACGACATGCCGTGGACGCCATGCCAACACACCACTCCTGACTTCTGAAAATCTCTTGTTTTCCCGGCCTGCACGAGCCAACTGGAGCCGTGGTCCCTCGCGCTGCTCTCCAGGACCAAGTGCCAAGTGCATCTGAGCTCCGGCAATGATTGCCTCACGGTCGCTGCTCCCCGCCAGTGCATGTTTGCTGTAATTATACAGTGTCTAAAGGAGAAGCACAAAAGACTTGTTGATTTTGGCCGGGGTCCGGCCCGCGAGGCGGAGGCTGACCCGGGCCCCTGGCAGAGTGTGGGAAGGCCGGCCGGCCGCCCCGGTGAGGACGTGACCAGCTGGAGCAAGCCTTGAACCCGGGCCATCGCCGCCTCTGCCTGCCTCTCCTGCCAGCGGGCTTGAGCCGCTTTCTTTGGAGAATAACCGGAGGAGAACAAAATGAGGAACTGCCATTCCTATAAAAAGCAGCTCACTCCTTCCTCTCGCCAAGTCCCCAAACGATAATCATCTCTGAAGCTGGCGGCCCCTCCCTCCCAAGTCACTGAACGTGCTCGTTGTCGCTCTTGAGTCTCTCTGCGAGGAAGCATCTTGGCCTCGGACCGGCCCCTCCGTGGTGGCCAGGGAGCGCGGCCATCAGAGCCCTCCTTCCTGCTTCCCCCAGACGGGCGGTGCTGGGCGGTGCTGGGCGGTCAAGAGGTCGGCCAGAATGTGCTTGAAGGGGGACCCTGGCTGTGGTTTGGGTGCTGCCGCGATGATTTCTGTGACGCGGACAAATTCCTTACCTTGGGGAAACTTTAGTCTCTCCATTTAAGTGGAGTGGGCTAAGCTGCGGTTTCCATACTCCTCCCTTTTTAATTTTTTAAAATCGTGGGCAACACTTCTGTCCAAGGAAATTTTACGGGGACCCTCAATGCAGAAAGCAGAACTGCTTGGTGGAGGTAGGGGGTAGGGGCTAGGGGGTCACATCCTATAGCCTCATCCACTTAATATTCCCAACCCACACCCCTCTCAGAGGTCCCCTGGGGCCCCCCGGGGGAACCCTTGGCTACCGTGGAACACAATCTGAAAACCGTGGGCTTTGCTCTCAAAGGCCCCTTCCAGCCTTTGGGTGAGGAGAAGAATGTACTCGCTGAGGTAAAATCCCAGGAGTTGCCTTCGGCTGTCTCTGGTGAACCCGACTCTGTGCTGGGATGGGGGACAAATTCAGCAAGAACACGACAGCCCCTAGTAACGACAACAACAACAAAAACGATTTTGCTCCCACTGAAGTTTCTTGAGCAACTGGCAGGCTGCCACAAATGTACTTAGGCGGAAAATCACCAGAAAAAAATGATATAATCTGACAGATTTTTCACAGGCTTAAATATTCATGAATTAAAGGAATTGGCAGAATTTTCTACATTATTAGCTTTCATCATGGCTGCAGGAGCAGTTGGTATCCTGGCTGCTCTTCAAGATCCATTAATCTCGTCCATCATAAGAGCAGCCATTTTAAAATTAGCTCTTTTTACCGAGTGATGGTGTACAGGGGAGATGGGGAGACTGAAACGCTGTCCCAGCGTAAAGCTCCGTCCCCTCCTCACTTTAAAAACCAGCAGGGGAAGCCAAACCGACGCTCAGCAGGAAGGGGTCAGGGACAGGACCGTGCAGGGAGCCTTCTGGTTCCTTTACACAGGGCAGCAAGCCTGGTGTGTCTCAGTCCTGCCCGCTGAGCCCTGAACGCTGGGAGGTTAAGACAACTTTCTGGGAGGCCGAGACCGAGAGACCCAAAGACGGGCTTCTGAGTGAGGAAGGCATTTAGACCCAACAGCACAGTCTTTCTGCCCAGATGGCACTCGGGGTGCAGGCCGGCCCGATAGCCAAGCAATGATATTATTACTTGCTGGACGATAGCCACCGTGCTGGGCCTGCGTCTTCTCATTCCGGCATCAAAGAACTTGGAAGGCCGATATAGAGAGGTAGCAGCCAAGGAAATGAGTCAAGAGAGGTTACGTCAGTTGTCCAAGGTCTCACAGCCAGTAAACAGCAGGGCCGTGATTCCGATCCAGGTCTGTCCCCAAAGCTGCGGAGAATATGCTGTGTTCATATGTGGCCTGGGTTCCTTTGAAGCGAGGTTCCCTCCAGTACATCCCGAACCTGCTAGGAGGAAGCTGCTTCCTTCAAAGCACAGAGCAAAGTTGTGGGTCAGACCATCCCTACAGAAATTTGAGACCCAGATTAATTTCGTCTTTCCTTGCTCCCCTGCCTCCTTCTCTTCCTTTCTCCCTCCTTGTTTCCATCCTCCCCTCCTTCCCTCCCTCATTACGTTCCTGTTTTAAAATGCAGGTTTTATTATTATTCACGTATGGTGAGGCCAACAGATCAGGAGAGGATTGCGGGGGGGGGGGGGGGGGGGGGGGGGGGGAGGGAGTTTACTGCTTATACTTCCCAAGAAACCCAGGAACCCGTGTGCAAGCAATACCACGCAGGGTCATCTGTGGGAGTCCTGGGGTCAGCCTGGAGGCAGAGGGAGGGGGGCAAAAACTGGGCCAGAGTCTTTATAGTAATTTCTGAGGGAGGGAACAAGTGAGGCAGGATAAGCAGGTTTAGGATTTGTTAGTACAAATAACGGCAGTAGGCTCTGGGGCATTAGGGACTGTCCCTGGTTGTCTGGTACCTGACCCTGGGGTAAGTAGAGAAGGTGGATAGTGGCCTGAGTCTGTGAGTCTGATAAAAGAGGTAGCTGGGAGGGGCAAGGGCTTCGGAGAGGTTTGCATATGAAAGGGATAGTCAAAGGCAAGTTGTTTACTTTCTCTAGGAATTGACTACCCTTGGGAGGGGCAGTATCTCCGGATCCTTGAAGCCCCAGGTATCAGTGTCAGAAATATCAAAAATAAAAAGGCATGATTAATATACTCCCTTTCATCCACGTATGCACATAGGCAAGCACACATCCATCCATCCATCCGTCCGTCCGTCCATCCGTCCATCCATCCACCCATCCATGTACTTATTGGGCTCCTACTATGCTGGGGCTGAGCTAGGCCTGGGTACCTCTGTAGGCCTTGCTCGAACTCATTTTTCAGCATGGTGGTGAGAGCCTTGGGCTCACCAGAGCCTGCTCCTTACCTATCTGCCCTCGTCCCAGAGGCAGAGTTCCCAGAGCTAGTCCAGGATTTCCCCAGGTCACTCTCTACCCTCACTTCTGCCTGTTGCCCATGAGCCAGGGCTTAAGGAATTGCCGTGGGGTGTTCTTGTTTAAGTGATATCCAAAATATTTAACACCCAGAGACAGAGGAGTCCATCCGAGGTAGACTGTAAGCAGTCTGACTAGCCAGATGGGGTGTGTTTGGATGAATGTCACCTGCTTGCGGGGACAGCCATGCTGTGCAGCTCAGAGGGTTGCGGGGAGGACAGTGCTCCCTGTGTGCCAGCCTGGGACCAGCAATCTTCCTGGGTCCCAGCATATTCTTCGTGGTTGAGGCGTGATAACTATCTGCAGACAGATTGAGTGGGGGAGCTGGTGTTTGGGTAGCAGTTCTCACGTTTATCATCAACAATAATGATGATTAGTCATCATAATAATTAATAACTATTTAGACTTGCATCGTGCTTATTTGTAGAGCATTCCATGCCAAGTGCTTTATAACAGCTTATAATTGTAGCCAAAGTTTACTCAGCTCTGCTGGGGGGCCCATCGCCGCTGAGCTTAGTACTGTCCAGGCATTAGTCAAAACACCATGAGGTTGAGGTAGAGGTAGGTGAAGGCTCAGAGAGGTTAAGCCACCCCTCTAGGGCCACACAGTGAGTAAGCAGAAGAGGTAAGTCTCCAGATCCTGTGTCTGACTCCTGCCACTGGCCTCTCCTAGGCCTAGCCTGACCCTCAGGCCTCTGGAGTCCAGGTCCCAGGGGATCAGAGAAAAGGTTCAGGGCCTGGCCACCGGGTGAGGAGCAGAGCCAAGGTCTTAAGGCTGTCACGGCCTGTGTCTGTGTCCCAGGCCAGGTGGAAACATTGAAACACTGAAGGGACAAGAGTTCTTACCAAAAGCTCACGGAAAATCTCACATGAAGTCCTTGATCCTAGCCTGATATGAGCCCCCAGCCCCCGCACCAGAGTCCCTATGGGAGCCTCCACGATTACCAACCACCTCCCTCAGCTTGGCTCTGACTTGTTTGGACTTCCCAGCTGGATTCAGAGCTGGCATCAAGATTCCTCAGCCAGCCCCTCTACCCCACTGCTTACATGGCTGGTGCTTATGTCATCCCACTAGATGACACAGAGACACACACAGGAAATCCTGGGGTGTGCTGTGAAGATGCTGGGAAAAATCCAACTGGGCCAGTTTTTTACTGTATAATCAGGACCGCTGAGGAATCAGCTGGGGGACTCAGGGACTTTGGATGGCGGAGACAGGGATGCCAGTGGTTTTCCTGCAGCCTCAGAATGTTCGATTCCTACAGGATGACTTCTCTAGAAGTCTGTCCTTGGGATAGGATTTCCTGACTCAAACCAGGAAGGGTGGCAGGTGGAGTGGGACGGTGTCCGAGGGCGCAGAGGCTGGGTCCTGCCTTCTTCAGCAAGTGTCAGGAGGAGATGGAGAATGGCAGAGCTGGGGGAGAAGGGCTGTACAGGGGCCCATCGTACCACAGGGGCTGGCTGAACACCGGTCCCCGGACATACCCCGGGGCTCGTGCTATGGGAGAGTACCCCTCTGTACCTGCCTCCAGGGCTGAGCCCAAACTCCAACGGGGCTTGTGGGTGGGACCAGAGACTAGGTCTATGCCCCGCCCCCATATGCACCCTGCACTCTAGCCTCATGGCACCACCTCTGTCCCCTCCCCTTGTTACACTTGCCGTCCCCCCCACCCCCAATGCCGCCAGGAATGCTCTTCCTCTACCTGTCTGTCCTCCAGGACCAGCCGGGCTCCTGCTCAGCAAAGTGAGCTGTCTACGCACCTCGGTCTCAGTGTTTGTATGTGGCAGGTGAATTCCCTTACGTACGTTCGTCCTCTGCTGTGGAAGGCAAGGCCATCACTGAGTTATTCGTGAAAACTTCATGTGGGACCACATCTGATGCAGAGAAGTGACTGATCTCCCCCACCCCAAACCCCAGCACTGGCCCAAGCCCTCAGCCCTGCTCCCAGGGCAGACAGGACCTGTAGGGAGGATGCTGGAGCTGGTGAGCAGTGGGTCCCTGAGAGCTGGAACATTCTGGAAGCAAGTGGACTTTGGTGACTCATGGGGAGTGAGAGGCGCGTGGGGAGTGACCGCCAGAAATGGAGAGGTATAGACTACTTGGCTATCCTGTATCCTGTTGGGGTGGGACTCCCTGGGGAAGTGGGGAAGGCAGGTGCAAAAGGCTTCTGCACCCACCACCTTCTTCTGGCCTAGGGACTTCATTCCTTGACTCACCTACAAAAGCCAACACTCCCGGGTCTTCATGAGGCACCAACTTGCCCGTGACCTTGAACCAGTGGCTTCTCCTTCAGAGTTAGGTTTCCAGTCTCTGACCGACTTAGTTTGGGATGAAGTGTAGAGCAGCTGGGGGAGTGCTCGTGGAGGCTGAGCCCCAGTCCCCACCCCACGGAACCTGAGGAGAACAAGGACTCTGTAAGCAGCCTGCACATGGGTGTGTGCTGGGGGGCAGTCCCTAGGACCAGCCAGCCTGTGTGTCCCCTGCTGGGGCTCCCTTGCTTGCTTCCTGGGGCTTGCCAAGGCCACCCCCACCTGCTGGTATTTTTGGCTGTCTGCTTCCCACCTCGCTGTTTCTCTGCCTCCTTGCTTTCTCCGTGTATATGTTTCTCTCTCCATCTCTGGGTCTGTCTGTCCCTCCCTCCACCTCCTACCTTTCTTATTCTCTACCATTCTTCCATACTGATTCTTGCACTTGCCATCCCCCATTCCCAGCTAAACCCATTCTTTGCCCCCGACCCCAGGATGCCCCTTGCATCTCTGCATCTCTGAAACCATTTACCCCAGCTTTTTGGGGACACAGAAAAAAATAGTAAGACTCCCGGGCTTTCAACTCATCAGCAAAGGTTAAGGACCTGCTGCTACCAGAGTGGGACCCCTTCAGGAAGGAAGCCATGGCAGGCCCAGGGGTCAGTTTTCTTCTGGAGGAACACACAATGCTTTTTGCTTTTTAATACACTGTCCTGACTTCTGTGACACGTGGGGGAAAGACAGTGGTGCTGCTGGCCCCGGGTGAGAGTTACACGTCTAAGTGCTCAGTTTTCTCATCTGTGAAATGGGGATGATGATGTCTAATGGATGCTTTTCTGGTGAGGTTTAAGCAAGTCCGTCTGTCGCCCGGAACACAGCACACACTGCCTACGTGTTAACTGTTGTGGTCACACTGATGATGGCGTTGGTTACGGCCTTCCAGCTGTGTGATGTTCAGTTTACTTTCCTGAGCCCACTTCGTCCTTTCTACAATTCTTGCACCGGGGAGCTTGGAGGTATTTCAGAGAAAACACCTTGCACCCTACCTACCTTTCAGTAGGGGCAAAGTTAACCTCCCTTCTCTTTTCCCTCCTTTCCTCCTTGTACCTAGAACTGAAGCCCAGGGAGGTGGCCAAGGAGGCTGGTTTGGTAACCCAGTGGCAAGTCTAGAAATAAAACCAGACTTGGACTTGCCTTTCCCCTCAGTCCCTTGGCAGACAATACCAGGCTTTGCGGCTTAGTCTGCATTTTGGCTGCAGGTTCTAATTCTGTTTGTCCCCAGAGGCTGGGCTCCCTTGACCGCTCACCAGTTTGTGCCAATTGTCCCTTTCACGTGGAGAACAGTTCATCCTAGTTCTAAAGCATGGGGACACTCGTGGCCTTGTGGACTTCTTCTGCCGAGATTAGGGTGGGATTGTTAAAGTCTTTCGTGAGCCATGAAAGAAAGGTAGGACAAGAGATGGGAAATATGCTTTCTGAGCTCAATTAAGTCCTGTCTGCAGGCAGGACTGTACCAAAGACTGACTCATCCCAGATGGTCAGGTGTCTCTTGGAGCTCATCTCGGTGCCTCCCACCACTTGTGCGCAATTTCCTTTAGACACCCCCCCCCCAGCAATCCCTTTATTCCCCTGTGGGGTCTGGATCATTATCGCAGAAGAGCCCAGATGCAAAACTTTCCAGGTCCAAGTCTTCCCAGCTCTCTGCCATCCCTTAGCCACCGTGGGAGAGTTCCTCAGGTCACCTTTCTGCCCAGAAATCCTTTAAGAGCTCAGTGCCTTTGCACGGGAGGCCTGTAGGTGGCAGCAGCTCCCGAACCCAGGAGGAAGACCCGAGCTGGAGAGGGGGTTGCAGAGAGGGAGGCTGAGGGAGGAGCAGGCCGGGCTTGGAAGCACCTGGAGGAGTTAAGGGGGAGTGGGGGGCAGGAATCAGGAATCAGGTGAGCAGTCTGGAAGGCCGCTCAAGACACTGTCAGCAGTGGAGAGAGCTATACAAGGAGGGCCGTGGGAGAGGTGGACCTACAGGAGGACAGCCTCGCTCAAATCCTCTCTCTGTCATTCACTTGCTGCATGACTATGGCCAAATCACTCTACCTCCCTGGGCCTCAGGTGCCTGATCTGCAAAATGGGAATCAGAATAGTACCCGTGTGAAAAGATTGTTTTAAGATTACATTAGAAGTTGGTTGCTAGGGTATGTCCTCATTAAAGGTTAATTCTGTGCCAAATGGTCAAACTATGAACCATGTTACAGAAAAATGCTGTGGTTGCCTTGTCTTCACCATCCAGTCCGGGAGTGGGAAATGGTGCGTCAGCAGAACATGTCCAGCCCCCAGGGTCGCAGCCTGAGTAAGGGGACAGACTCCAGGCACCAAGCTGGGGCCCCCGAGAGCTGCATGTGCACCTGGGAGCTATGGTTCCTTCCTGCCCACCCCCCGCAGACGTTGACCCACTGGCACTGAGGTCCTGGGACTGCAGGGCGGGGCGGAGGCTCCAGACTAGGTGGGAAGGGAGGACCAGCTGCCCTCCACATGGTTAGCTCTTGACGGTGCCTTTTCATTAAAACCATCTCTTTTCAAAGGCTCCAGTCCCTAGACTCACTGAAGCTTTGGTTCCCTCCAATGCTGTCTGTTTACTTTCCAAAGAGCTGCCTCGGTGCCCCCCAAAGCCACTGACAGATTTCGGAGCAACAATTATGGAACCCACAGACGCTTCTGGGAGTAAGCATGAGCCTCGCTCTCTCCTCGCACTAGTGTATCCCAGGCCTTGGGAGGGGGCTGGATTTGTCACAGCCCAGCCTTCTGGGGCTTTCGGGCTGCTCTCAGGATTCCCAGGGAAGTGAGGAGGCTTTTGGTAGAAAAGTCTGCTGGCCCCGGTCCCCAGCTCCCACCCTATCTCCCATTCTTCTCTCCTCCCTGCCTGCCAGCGTTGTACTGGCTTTGAACTTGAATGCCCTAGAAATGCCTTCATTAGGCAGATAGCACTGTTGATCTGGAAGGCTTTGGTCTCTGCCTGCAGCATCAGACGCTCCAACCTGCCCACGGAGACTTTCAAAGGCTACAGACTGGGGCTCCCCATGAAGGGGTGAGCCCCCTTTGCCACCTCTTCTCTAAGTGGCCCTGGCTTTTCTAACCACGGATAATGGAGAGCTCAGTACCTCTGGAGGCAGCCAGTGACTTCAGCTACAGGCTTCTGAGACAACTCGCTGGTCCCCCCAGAACAGGAGGACACTCTCTACCTCACCCTGTCATCTGACCTCGGTCCTTAGAGCTGCCTTGGGAGCTGGATCAGATCCCCCACATTTCACAGCAGGACAAACAGGAAGCTGGGTACCTTCCCACTTTGTGGCCGGGCACGGGCTCACGGAGGAAGGATGCACGAGGCCGAGGGTGGGAGTGCGATGCTTCGGTGATCAGGCGTGGGTGCTGGTTGTGGTCTGTGCGTCTGTCCCTGGTGGTGTCTTCAGGCGGCTGGCTTCCTGTTTATCTGTTGCCAGGGGCTCTTTCATTATTGCCTGCCTCACCCTCCGGGCAGGAGACTGAGGCCTCTTTTTGACCCTTTTCTGCATACTTACTCACCCAGAGCCATTTCGCCTCCTGGGTTCCCTGCAGGCCTTGCGGGGTGTGGAGGAGCCGGGATCCCCTCCCAGGGTTCCTCTTCCCGTGATTGTGTGAAGTTGACGTGCCCCCTTCTCTGGAGACAGCCCCTGCTCTTGGAAGCTGTCTTTGGAGTCACCTTGCCCTGGGGTATGAAGGCACCCAAATTTCTCTTTCTATCTCAACCCCTGGGGCCTCAGAATATTTGAATGGGGAGTAGTGGCATCTGATGGACCTGGAGGCGGACCCCAGAGCCTCCATTCGTGTGACTGCAGGCTGGTCACTGCGCTCTCAGAGCCTCTGTTCCCTCAATGGTAAAATGAGGATGATAATTAAAAAAAAAAAAAAATCACCATCAGTTTACGTTCCTATTTTATGCTGAATGTCAGGCATTATTCTAAGTGCTTCATATAGATGATCTCTTTTAATTGTTGTAACAACTGTATGAAACGATTAATGTCTTTTAATCTCTGTTTTGGGGAAGGAGACTGAAATCAGGCAGCACAGCGGGGATCCAGGAGCAGCCAGCTCCACGGTCCTCGCCCGTAGTGGTCCTCTGTGTCTCAGGAACGCACACGGCCTGTCTAATCAGTTTGCCCGCTGCGCTGGGTAAGGAAAAATGTGATGGTGTTTGTATGGGCCCAGCACTGAACTTGGCATATTACAGATGCTCATGAAAGCTCATCAAACTTGTCCCCTCCTGGCCTCCCAGTCCTTTTCCTTCTCGGCCCCCCATGTGAGCACACACTGTGGCTACAGCAAAGAAGCCAGCAGGCTGTGTCTGAAAAAGGCTGGCAGGACAAGCGTGGGCCAGTGTCTCTCACTTCCCTTTCTCCCTCTGCAGCTGGGACAGCTGGCAACATAGCAAACGAGCAGATGTGGGTCGTGTCCCCTGCAGCTGACATCTACCTCTGACGGTTTCCCAACACAGGAGAGTAGGGTGTTGTAGCAATTGTCCACTGGCAGCTCTCAGTAGGCCTGGGGTCACAGGGCTCCTCCCGTCTGCTCCAGGGACGTTGTCTGCTAATGTTTGCCTCCATTTCCTCATGGGTGCACTGAGGGTCAGAGGTCATGTGGCCTGGCATCTGGGCCCACGGAATGCTGGCGAGGAGCTGGCTCACCCACTGGGGTCCACTGGGGCTGAGGGGTCCTTCCCACTGCATCACACGCCAATGGAGATAGCCAAGGCCTTACGCAGAATTCACACTCTCCTGATCTCTTTATTTAGGTTTCTCAAACCCTCAACCAGCTCAACCCCAAGGGGCAGCTGCTTACAGTTCCCCACAGACAGATTAAACCCTGCTGGAACTCTGGGGAAGTTTCAAGAACCAGTTTGACCGCAAAACCGAGAAGCAGGTCTGTTAGGCCCTATCTGGCCAGAGTGGTCATGCTAGCTGTCAGGTGAGGATCCAAATTAGTCATGGGAGGAACAAGAGCCAGTCTGGGGGTGGAAACAAGCCCCAGTGGGCTATGCTCCAGGCCCTGGGATCCGGCTGGGGCAGGAGCAGGGGTGGTGTTGCAATTTCACTGCAAATCAACTGGGTCATCTCTTGTGGGTGGCACTGTGTAGGGCTGCCAACCCTAGTGGGTTCGTTCTTTCTTTCTTTCTTTCTTTCTTTCTTTCTTTCTTTCTTTTTCAGAGATACGGAGATGCTATCATATCACTCAATTGCCTTCAGCATTGGGCTGTGAGGTGATGCCAGAGGGAAGACATACGATAGGCGTTTTTGGCTACACCGGCAGCTCTGGGGGCACAGGGTGGAAGGGGAGCAGGGTGGAGTCAATGTTTGGACAAGCTGGGAGCGAACGTTGGAGGCACTGTGGGCTGGGGGTCCCTCCCTCCAGGTCAGAGTGGGTCCCTGGGTCTGTTTTCAAGAGAGGAGGGAAACACCACCTCCCCAATTTGGACTACTGCTGGCTGTGACACAGTAGCTGACTCATGGGCCCCGGGCCCATCCTCAGTGCCTTGAATACACAGTGCCTGGAGAGGCAGTGAGGTGCGGTGGGAAGAACGCTGGCTTTGGAGTCCAACCAACTTGAAATTAGATCTCAGCTCTGCCTGAAATACTGGCTGACCGTGGACACACCATTCAGCATCTCTGGAGCCTGTTTTCCTCATCTTGGAAAAAAAAAAGCATCACAGCTTCTCAGCAGGGTGGTTATGAAAAGTAATAATGATAACGTGCATGGAGGGGTGGTATACAGTAGGACATTAATAAAGGTCTGGCACGTTTCTCCTCCTCTTGCAACGCACACCATCCTTTAGCCACTTCCGGGTTTACCCTCTTCATCCTGGTCATTGGCTGAAAGGACTCATGGCTGGCTGCCTCTGCCTAGGTGAGGGATTGACAAACTTTTCCTGCCAAGGGTCAGAAAACAAATACTTCAGAGAGCAATTAAGTGTTTCTCATAACGACTCATCTTTGCTGTTGAGGTGCAGAATTAACCATAGACGATATGTAAATGAGTGACTGTGGCTGCATTCCAATAAAACTTTATTTATAAAAACAGGCAGCGGGCCAGATTTGGCCCACAGGCTGTAGCTTGCCTACCTCTGTTTCAAAGTTTCAAGTACAAACAAACCTGCTTATCTCTCAGGGGACTTCCCCAGGTTGGGCTCACATTGTCCATCCAATCAGGTTTGTAATTGTTCTCTTAAATGTTTCCCATCCCTATCAAATAAAACTTCCTTTCGTTCTTTGCTTATGAAGTCTTCAGTCTTGCCCCCAAGCCTTTGCTCATGCTTTCCTCCCTGCTTGGAACAACATCCCATTTCTTTCCTACACTTCCACAATCCCACCTCTAGTTAACCTCCTAAGTTGTCCTATAAAATAAAGGGCTCAGATCAAGGTATCTTGATACAACATCGGGGGGACATCCTTCAAGGCTGAGCTCAGGTCAGCTGTCCACAGGAATTACTCCCTTTGCAGGAATCCTACATCCATTTCCACTGATGCCAGCATGGCCTTCATGTGGACCCCTGGGTTGCACTGGTGTCTCCTTTTGGAGATGATCCTTGAGGTTCAGTCCTCAGCCTTTCTATATCGAACTCACAACTACTTGCACTTCCACCCTGTTTGGTATCTTCGGGACTTCCTGCACATATGGATCTGGAAATTCTCCAGCGTTATCTCTGCAAATGTTAGTTCTCTCTCATTCTCTTTATTCTTTCCTTCTGGTGCCTCAGCTCTCTATATCTTAACCTCTCTATCACATTGTCCTTGTCTTTTATCTTGTCATGCCCCCCCCTTTTTGGCGGGCTCTTCTGATTAGTTAGAGTAATTTCTTCAAATCTTTCTTCTAATTCACTCTTTCTTTCTTTCTCTGCGTCTAACACGACCATGGACATTTTAATTTAATTTCTCCATTTTCAGATGTTCTATTTGAGTCTTTATAAACCTCTCCCTCTAATTGTTCATAGTCTCTTATGCCTTGATCATTTTCTTCCATTCCATCTTTCAAGTCTTTAAACCTTTCATACATAGTCAGTTTATGACTTATCTCATTATTTTAATATTTGCAATCTTTGAGGTTCTAAGTCACTGCTTTTCTGTGGGGACACTTTGCCCCTCTGGGGACATGTGAAAATGTCTGGAGACTCGAAAATGTCTGGAGACGTTTTTGGTTGTCAAAACTGGTGTGTGTGTGTGTGTGTGTGTGTGTGTGTGTGTGCACGCGCACGCACCCGCTCGTAGGCACACGCCATTGGCATCCAGCGGTAGAGGTCAGGCACACCGCTAAACATGCACAGACAGCCCCCACAGTAAAGAACAACCTGGCAACGTGTCAGTAGCTCTGAGGTTGAGAAACCGTGTTTGAAATCTGTTGCTTGTTGTCTCTGCTGACTCTTGCTCATGGTGACTCATTGCTTTGAGTGTGTTTTTTTATAGGTTTTCTTTGGTAAACCAGATTGCCTCTAGAAAGGGTTTGCGTTTTTGCGTCTTCCAGCCACCAGGGGGCACCACCAACCTTGGGCCCACTTTCCTGTTTCCAGCGTGGGCGGGTGTGAAGGTGGGGGTTCCCCTCATCACCGAGGCAGCATGGATTCAAACCCCAGCCTCCCAGGAGAGCCGGCCCTGTGAAATTGTGTGCATTAGTGCTGGATGACCTGGGGCCGACATTCACCGTCGCTTTGGGTTGCCCTGCCTCCGCTGATTGACGAAGATCTGAGCCTGGGCGCGCGCGAGAGCGCAGTCTCAGCCCCGCGTGTGGTCAGTCCAGTCCCCATGGTGTGCTCACGCCTGGGACTGTGCCAGAGCATTTTGTCCCATATCGTTTCCTAGAAGTGAGCAGACAACGGATAAATGCAAAAGCTGGCGTGGGAACAATAGATTTCCAAATCTTCATCCAGTTGTGCCAAACATGGAAACTCTGGCGCGACCCAGTCTGACCTCAGAGGCGCCCTCACCTCCTTAACTCGGCTGTGTCTATGGTGTGCTCAACCAGGAAAAGACCGAACCGTCCGGAGACGCAGGCACAACGTGGTGATGTTATATTTTCTGAAATGGTTTTTTAAAATGTAAGACTTGGGGCACCTGGGTGGCTCAGTGGATTAAAGCCTCTGCCTTCGGCTCAGGTCATGATCCCAGAGTCCTGGAATCGATCCCCACATGGGGCCGGCTCTCTGCTCAGCAAGGAGCCTGCTTCCTCCCTCTCTTTCTGCCTGCCTCTCTGCCTACTTGTGATCTCTGTCAAATAAATTTTTAAAAATCTTAAAAAAAAAAAATGTAAGACTTCATCAGGGGTCATCTTGGGATACGGTCCCTCACACACGGTCCCTTACACACAATTTCAAAATCCAGAAAGATCTCCAGTACCAAAAGTTGATTTTGTCAGTTCAGCACAGACTCATTCAGGAGCAGAATCTGACTTCAACAACCTGCGGTTTTGCAGTTTTCATATTCAGTGTGAGCATTCGTGCACTTTGCTGCAGAAATACCGTGTGTGACTGTAAGGCACCAGGAGTACTCTGCTGGGAGCACTACACACAGAGAAATTTTGTACACAAGCACCTACTAAAACTGTAAAACTTCTGATTTTTCAAAACACATCTGGCTCCCAGGGTTCTGGGTAAGGAGTTGTTGGCCCACATTATGGAGTTTCAGAGAAAGGGTTCCCCCACTACCACCCTCATGCTCACCACGCATGTGTCAACACTCACAGTTCAACTACCTAGAATTTAATTTTTTTCAATGTGATACGAAAGACCTTTATCCTACCCAAGGCATATAAGGTAAGAATTGTTACCCCATTTTCCAGATAGGGAAGATGAGGCTTAGAATGCCTGTGCAACCAGTTCACGCCACACAGCTAGCAGGGAGCAAGGTTCAGAAGCAAACTCGTCTCCTTTAAAACTGCTTCCTCTCCCAGGACTCTGGGTTCCCATCTATATATACCCTTAACATAAATTCTGCAGGAAAGAAGCGGGAACAGGAATATGTGTACACACACACACAAACACATGTGTGTGCTCGCATATATAGACACAAGAAGAATTACCCCGAAATTCGTGGAGGAGCATGGGAACAGGGCGGAGGGCATTGGCACGGGAGTAAAGCTTTTCCAAATTGGGTTTTTAATACAGCTATGTGTTTTTAACCATGTCCATGATTTATATGTTCAAAAAAATCAAATTAAAGAAAAAATTAAAAAAGAAACCCCCTAGATTGTGCACAAAACATAAACAGGTGAACCTAAGCTATGAATTAAGTTAAGAACTAGCCATGCAGCAAAGACAATGATTTCAAATAACTTGGAAAACATATGCTGACCGTATACTTGCGATGGAATATGTTCCCAGGACAAATACAACTACAGAGAAGTCTTGAGCTTTGCTTAGTAGGCTTGTTACTATGCATGTTGTAACATAAAGCTAGGACCTATATCAATGTTATTAGAAACCAAGATTTTCTGTAAGAGACAAGAGATTCACATATTAACAACAAACACCAAAGAGTTAAGAAGAACCACCCAGAATGTTCAATTTTATTTTAGAGGTCAGAAGGGGCAGAGAGAGAGGGAGAGAGAGAATTTTAAGCAGACTCACCATTGAGTGTGGAGCCCGATGCAGAGCTTGACCCCACGACCCTGAGGTCATGACCTGAGCTGAAATCAGGAGTCAACCACTTAACAGACTGAGCCACCCAGGCGCCCCGAGAATGTTCAGTTTGAGTTGGTAAGTCACCATTTGCAATCAGCAATGTGATTCTTGATCCAGTTTGGGACCATTGATAGATGCTAAAACCAGTGAGTGAAGGGTGTTGGGGGATAGCATATCTGTGCAGTGATGAAGACTCTTCCCCTAGATTATGTACTAGTTAAAAAGGGAGGAAACATACATGGGAGAGATTCGGTGGTCATGAATTTATCCCAGCTGACCTTCATTAGTAATGGTTCGACAACCCGGCCAACACCCCAGGCCTCCTGATGTGAGGAACACGGGATTACCCATGCAGTGTTCTCACCCAAGACTTTAACCTTCGACCCCAACTGCCTGTGCACAGAATTTACAGGGCAGAGAGGGACAGGATGAATGACATCAAGCTAAAACAAATCAGGGAAATCCATGGTGAGGGCCTTTCTGAAAGGCTGATGTTACTGGGTTGGGGGAAAGCCAAGGCCATTTTCCTATGAAAGAAACCTGATATCCACACATCATGTGGGAAACTTCCTAAGATCCTTCTGAAAACAAACCAAAGAGCCAACAAACAAAAAGCATGGAAGAAATGTTTGGGGCAATAGGGTAAGGGCTATGGACTAGAAGTACAGCTGCATGGCCCTGTGGCATGGGGAATAGATTTGTTACTATGTCCAACATCCTCGGAGCAGATGGGAGCAGAACAACGAGGAGACAAGTGTCCCGGTCACCATAGTACGTCTTCCAGAACCTCAGCAAGAACATGTGTTTACAGAGCAGGATAAAGCAAGTATGTCAACAATACTAAAATTGTCCAATGGGGCCAGGCCTGGGGCGAGGCCAGCGGGGTGCCTCAGGTGCAGCTCTCAGAGGTGCACCTGCCCAGCCTGGGGTGGGCGTCTCCTTCCCTGAGCACTGAGGCAGCCCCCTGGCCTTGCCCCGGTTCTTGCCCAGCCGCGGAATCTGGGGAATGGGAAGATTGGTGCTCATTATGTTATTCTGTCTGTATTTCTGCATGTTTAAAAATGGTGAAATAATCCGTATGTCCAGCCATGGACAAATGCAGTGGAATATGATTTAGTCGTAAAAAGGTATAAAGGACGGAGGCGTGCTGGAAACCAGAAAGCCTTGGGAAGAGTATGGTCAGGACTAGAAGCTGGACTCAAAAGACCACGTGATGTAGGCTTTCTTTTGTCTGACCTACCCAGAATAGGCAGATCTAGAGAGACAGAAAGTAGATTCGGGGCTATGGGGGGTTGGAGGAGGGGCCAGGAATGGAGAGAGATTATTTGATGGGGAGGGGGTGTCTTAACAGGGTGCTGAAAAGTTTCCAGAGTTGAGAGAGCTGCTGGCCACCCGACCTTGTGAGTGTACTCTCTCCCACTGACTTGTACACTGAAAATGCCTAATTTTGTGTCCAGTGAACTTCCTACAAAAAATTAACCGCAACAAAAAGTTGGAGAACACGGTGGTCAAAAGTCTGGTGTAAGATTGATGGCGTCTCAAAAGCAATTGAAATTGTACCCATCTGCCCACAAAGGAAGATTTCTTGGAATGTCAGTGTGCGGCAAGGTGGCCAAAGCAAGGACAGGAGTCAGGTGCTGTGGGCTAGCAGAGGCTGTAACCCGACTGTCTCCTGACCGTGGTACATTCCGTTTCCCCCCTTGAACCTGGGCTTCTGCTCTCCAGTAGGCTCTAGGTTTGTTCGGGCCCCGCGGTGACTGCAAACCTTAGCCTCCCCCCGGGACGCGGGCCACACACAGACAGGCCACACAGAGTAGGTGTGGCTCCCCTCGTTCTTCCTGGCACCTCTGGGCCCTGGCTGAGAGTGTTGCAAAGAAATATTCTCCTATTCTGGGAATTCGCTAGCACGTTCCTGACCTGACCCCAGGAGCTGGGTTCCTTGTGGGTGACTCAGGGGTGCCAAGTGTCCCACAGGTGATGTTGATCCGGCTGGGAGGTGTGGATGATGAAACGGTTTCTGGCTGGGGCGGCATCCGGGGCTGGCTCTCCTGGGGCTCCAGGGGCCACGCTGCCTGTGACTCTGGCTGCAGGAGGAGAGTGGTGTGCCGCTGTTGGGTGTGTGTTATAAAAACAGTGGAACCACCGACATTTGCCGAGCACTCCCTCCATGCCAGTGACCGGCTTGACTTGGCCTGTGTCCTCCCCATTCAGTCCTCCCGATGGCCCTCTGCCCTGGTGACTGTTACAGGTCCCTCTCACCTAAAGGAGAAGGAGAGTCTGACAGGTTAGGTTAGTTGCCCAAGGCAAACCCAGCTGATGAGGGGTGGGGCCAGGCTTCAGACCCACGGTGTCTGGTCCACCCCGCAGGGTGGGGGAACCCGGATCCGCTCAGGCGGTGAAGGGGCAGCAGGGGACCTGTTGTCTGTTGAACACTTGCCATGTGCCACCCCGCGAAGCTCAGAGTCCAGAGGTTCTCGCTGCATGCTTGCAAGTGACCCCTGCAGCAGGCATTCTGTGCTTGTGACCGTTTCCCAGGTCGCGGGGTGGGGTGGGGAAACTGAGGCTCAGAGAGGTCATGTTGCCCAGCACCACACGGCCAGTAAGCCAGCAAGACAGGATTCGAGCAAGGTTCACCTCAAGTCGCGTGACTGACCCCCCGCTTCCCAGAGGCGAGTGCCTGTCGGGGTTTTGATTTTGGCTCTCCCCTGCCATGGGCTTCTTCGACGAGCGTTTTGGCCTCAGGAGAAGACAGGAAAGGAAATGGCTGTTTCTGTCTAGGAAAATGTGCAGGGCTGGGAGATGTCCTGTGCGGGCAGCGAGCTGAGCAGAAGCCTGGTCGTGTCTGTAGCCTGCGTCTCCTTGACAAGCCTGACAGGGATGTCAGGACCCCCAGCTGCCGTGACCTCTCCTCGCTGGAGGAGCAGGGGCCTGGTTTTGACGCCCCATGGAGGATGGAGTGATGGAAGTTTCCAGAAGGGAGGCCACTCACTGCAGTCTGGCTACCCACAAGCCTGGAGCATACATAGTTCTCCAAGGACTCCAGGGCAGGGACACAGGTGCCTTCAGGGTTCTCTGGACACCTAGAGCTAGGGCTCCCCTTTCTCCAGAGGTCTCCACCAAACAGGGTTGGGCCAGGACGGGGCTGAGGAGACAGAAGCCCCAGCCTTGTTGTTTCTGAGTATCTCTGTGGGCATGTGTTGGGCCCATCCCGTGGGGGACCCACCTCTCCCGTGTGCTGGGTGAGAGGTCCAGCTTTCAGAAACACCCAGGCTCCAGATACCTCTGGCCGCTCCCACTCACCAGGTGTGAACCACTCACTTCCTCCCCTGCTCAAACAGAGCAAAACCGGCTAAGTCTGGTCTAAACCAGTTCCTGTCAGTCTCTGCACCCCTCCAGGTCCTGGTGCATCTGCTCTGGGCATGCCTGCTCTGGAGGCGAGACCCTATTCTGGGGCCAGGCGTTGATGTCACCCCAGGTCATGGGAGGGGTGCTCAGGGTTCCAGTCCTGGGCTGGAGGGAGGCTTCTCCGGGGGGAACTCTCTGAAGGAGGGAACGTGGCAATGGCTTGAATGGTGAGTAGTTAATGATGCGACCAGCAGGCAGTCTGTCCTCCCTCCTCCTCCGCAGAGAGCAGGCTGGGCTTGCCACAGGGATGCGTCTGTCATTTAAGGGGAAAGCTGGGTTCCCATTATCCCATCTAGGCTTCGGGGTCCAAACCACTTCACAGGGGTCAAGCACTCACTTGGGATCCAAGGTATGAGAGTGTGAGGGTGGAGGAGAGGACCTTGAATGGGGCCTCCGGCCCGAAAGGAATATAAAAGGCTTTGTGGCATGGAGGGGGACCCCAGGCCTATCTCCTAGGGGAAGGAGCAGGTCCTAGGACTGGGGCAACCAAATTCCAGGGAGGCACCCTCCTCTGCCTGGACATGCCCTTCATCCTTCCTGTGCAGCATCCATCCATCCATCTGCCTGCTGTATGCCAACTCAGACCTAGGCTTCAGGAGCAAGAGATAAATTAAGGCATGGTCCCTTTCCTCACAGCCAGGAAGGGAAACATCCAGGAAAATAAATGATCTTGGCAGAAGTATGTGCAGAGTAGATGATGGTATAGTCATAAGCAGTGGGGGTGCTGGGGTGAGTTCTCACCCAGGGAAGTCTTCATAGAAGAGGATATTCGAGCAGGTTCCTGAAAGATCCATCAGGCCGGAAGGAAAGGGAAAAGCATTATGGGTAGAGGACCTGGTAGGTGCAAAGGCACTGGGGTATCAGAGTTGGGGGTGTGATATGCCTGGCAAACTTTCTGGTGGTTTAGCCATATCCATGGGATAGATGGAAGGTGGTAATGCTGAAAAAGTAGGCTGGTCCAGAGCGAGCCAGCCTTAAATACCATGCCACGGAAGGAAGACCATGGTCCCACGGAGAGCGTGAGGAGGTGAGGAGGTGGCTGCTGGAACATCCACTCGCTGACTCTCACGGCAGGCAGCCTGCAGCCCAAGACCCACGCAGCAGAGCCCTGTCCCAGAGCAGGCCTGGCCGAGAGGAGGGGCCCAGCCTGCACTCATCTCCGTTCTTGGCATCCCCCGCCCCAGCCCTGAGCAAGTGAGTTCTTCCAAGGCAACTCACGTCTCCGCTCAGGAACGGCCCCACGTGTGCTCTGTTACCAGAGTCGGAGGGCCAGTGGTCTGTTCCTGCCCTCCATTGTCACTGCTGGGCCATGTGTTATCTCCCACTTTGTGCTGTCACCTTGCATTACAAAACCTGCAGAAATTCTCCGAATCAGCTCATGGGTTATCGCGCTCCCCACAACCTCCGGCCTGGGCTCCGGGGGCCTGAACCACAAGGTAAGCACAGCCCATCAGCCCAGCTGGGGGGCCCTTCCCTGATGCTGCCCCCGCCCCAACTGGGCTTGCCACACTTCCTTTTCTTTCTTTGGCTTTTTCTTTCTTCTTAAAGATTTTATTTATTTGCCAGAGAGAGAGAGAGAGAGAGACAGACAGACAGACAGACAGACATAGCGAGAGAAGGAACACAAACAGGGGGAGTGGGAGAGGGAGAACCAGGTTTCCTGCTGAGCAGGGAGCCCTATAAGGGGCTCCATCCCAAGACCCTGGGAACATGACCTGAGCCCAAGGCAGATGCTTAACAACTGAGCCACCCATGTGCCCCTCTTTGGGTTTTTCTAAATCTTAGAAACTGAACTGGAGCAGGGCAAGGCCTGGGGGTGACGGAGGAGAGCCACTGAGGCCGCCCCAGCAAGGGGGCAGGTCAGGGCAGGCCCGAGCGGCTCTATTTGGAGGAAGGCTGGGTCAGAAGTGGGAGCAAAGGGCTGGATCAACCTTCTCTCCCCATGGGGTTCCTTCTGGTTTCCAGAAAGTATCTTCAGGAGAGCAGAGAAGGTAGGGGGCAAGGAGCTTGAGGCTGGGATCAGACCTGGGAGTGTGGGCTGAGGACAGCCAGAGCCAGCAGGAGCAGGGGTCTGGTTCTTACTATTTTATATGTCCCTAGAAGATGCTCCCAGAAGAAGATATGTGTAAGTTTGCATACAATTTCCGGGGGTTCAAGGTGCTCCCTCAGGAAGAGGGAGGGAGCCCGGGAAGGGACAGGGGACAATACCAAAGCTTCCTGTCCTCCGAGTGAAATCGTGGTCCTTACCTATCAGCCCTCACCCCAGAGGCAGAGTTCCCAGAGCAGGACCAGGAAATTCTTGACTCACTTAGGGTGAAAACAACTTTGGAGAAAATGGGATTTTTTTTCCTCCTTAAGCCCAACACAAAACATGTGGGCTTCAGGGATTCCCTGCTTCTCTTCCGTTTGTCCTTAACAACTGTACTCTGGCACTCAGAGTGACGGTGTGATGTCCTCAACTAGTGACCCAATGGCAGCTAAAGCAAGGCAGTGACCAGCAGTGTGTCAAGAGGTGACAGCTCTACACACCTATCACAACGTAAAATATAAAACTATTCTTCGAGTCCTATCAAATGGACATAAATGTTTACTTCTCACCATGATTACAAAAGGGGCTCCTGGCTGCTATGAAATCTAAAGAGAGACGACACAATGGCCACCCGCATGTGTCATCAGTTCAACCCCAACTCCTATATTAACTTGAATAAACATTAATTAAACTTTTTTTCCCCAAAGATTTTATTTATTTGACAGAGAGACACATAGTGAGAGAGGGAGCACAAGCAGGGGGAGTGGGAGAGGGGGAAGCAGGCTTCCCACTGAGCAGGGAGGCCGATGTGGGCCTCGATCCCAGGACCCTGGGATCATGACCTGAGCGGAAGGCAGACGCTTAATGACTGAGCCACCTAGGAGCCCCTAATTAAACTTTTATTTAAGAAACTTTTTAAAAATCGTGTTGCAATTTGGAAATGCAATTAGGCAGGATAATATTCGAGGAAAAAAGAAAACCCTACTAAAGCAGTGTTGGAGCAGGTGCCCACCTCCCTTTTTTAAAGACACATTCTTGCCCCAAATAGGACCTCTCTGTTCCATCCTGCGGCCTTTTGAGACTGTGTCCAGGGCCGCGGTGGGAGAAACAGCCCTGACGTGTACCAGCCTGTAACCTTGGGGAGGGACCACCACCTTCTCTTTCCAGGCAGGAACTCGGGCTGCCCAGGGGCACAGCCACCTGTCCCAGAATGTGGGCCCATGTCACTCCGGAGCCACTGTCCTTTCAATGAAGCTATGTCGTTTCTAACACTGCTGGAAAGAGTGAAAAGAGCGTGCAAGGCAGAAAGGACCAGACAGGGCGTGAAATACTCATGACCGAAGTGGACGTGGTTGAGAGGACAATCAGTCATGTCTTGGACCCCTTGCCAGGCAGAGAGACCCAGGGCAGGCGGAGGCAGACGCCCAAGGTCCAGGGTGAGCACCAGACTGCTCCTCCTCCTGGTGGCCTTGCTTGGTCACTAATCTCTGGTCCTTTTGTTTCAGTCCTCCTGACGCTGGTGGGTCTGGAAAGTCGTACGGCCTAGGAAAGGGAATGCGTGTCCTTGAGAACACACTGGGTGCTGGGTGCTGGGTGCTGGGTGGCCTAGGAAAGGGAAAGTGTGTCCTTGAGAACCCATTGGGTGCTGGGTGTTGGGTGGCCCGCTGTGAGGAAACTCCGTGCTACCAGGCCCATTGCACGCATGGGGAAACTGAATTTGCAAAGTGAGTGGTGGCCTCTGGCCTGAGCCGCCAGAATCCTGATGTTTCTCCTCCCTAGACTAGAGCCTAGTGTCTCTGGAGTGCTCTCTCTACACAAGGGGACTAACAAGAGTGCCTCCATGACCCGGATTTTGTGAAGACGTTCTTAGAGCACACATGGCACATAATAAGGGCTGCACCAAGGCCAGCCATGGCCACTATTGGCTGGGACTGAGCCCCAGGTCAGCCTGCCTCTCCAGCCCCAGAGGACCCAGCCCTGCATTCCTGCTTTATGGTGTACCAGCTGTGTTTCCTTGGACCTGTGGCTTTTCTTGGCCCTCGGTTTCCTTTACTGCCCAGGGGAGATGTTACTTTACATGACGGTCGTTGATTCTCAGTGGGTTAGAAGTAAAAACATTTGCTCAACTGTTAAGAGTAACATGTAGAGTTAAGTGTTAGCTGGCATTTTGATAGGAGCTGACCGGGGTTTTAGGGTTAGTCCATGTTGCCTTTGGGGTTCAAAGTAGAGAACCCTAACCCCTGACTCCCTCAGAGACCAGATCGAGGAAAAGTTCCACGCCTGACAAATGCACAGAGACTCAGGAAAGAAGGGGATAGGGAAGGAAGTTGATGGCATTGACACCTACTCTATATGTTGTGTAAGGATAGGTGTTTCAGAGATATAACCCAGGTGGTCCGGCCCCCCAGCCTATGACTGAAAAATCTCAGCCCATTTGCTTCCATTGGCTCCCACTGTCAGAAATGAGTGTTTGCTGGGTATTTGAGGGTCTTGGAGGCTGTCCCTTATGGTATCTGCCCCACCCTTCCTCTCCTGCTGTCGTCTCCTTCTCTGCCCACTGTCTCTACCCAGGATGACCCCTGCTGTGCGAGGGGGCCATCCCTGGCCAGGGCATCGTACACGGGAACACAGAACATTCTGGGAAGAGGACGGAAGAGTGCACCTCTCTTGGCTTTCATGCCACAGGCTCTGCTTCCGTCCACAGTCCTATAAAACCTTTTAACTTCTGACTCCAAGCTTCAAGATTTCAGAGCTCAGCCCAGTCCCAGGGACCCGATGACAACAGGCCCCAGATTGTCTCTCTTTCTCTGCTCTCCCCTCAGACCAAGCCACCAATCCAACATTTTATTTTCTCCCTCTCTTACGGAGAGGGAGATCATATCAGTGGGCATGTCAGTGGGCAGCAAAGATATGGGAGAACGCTGGTAGGAGTACCATCTGCCCTGATCATGTCTGCAATCAGGCTCAGCAATTTCCAAATTCCATGCTGCCTCCTTGCGAAGATGCTGTGAGATAGATATTATTCACCTGTTTTACAGATGGAGACACTGAGGCTCAGAGAGGAGAAGCTGGACCAAAGATTCTCGACTAGTGAGTGGCTGAACTGGCGTCCAGGTGCAGGGCCGTTCGGTACCACCCTGCATCCAAAAGCCAAAGGGAGGAAGCCCTGGCCGTGTGGCCTGGGGCAGGTAGCAGGTGTCTCTGGGGCCCGTCCCACTGGCCACTCAGACATTAGCGGATGGGCCCTTCCCAGGTTCGGCTTTTGTTATGCCTGCCCTTGAGATAGTCAAGGAATTCACCCTGTACAGAAACCCAGGCTCCCCCGGAGCCTTCTAGTGCCATTGAAAGCTAAGCAGGGTTAGTATTTGGACGGGAGGGTCTTCTAATGCCACTAAAATGAGGGAGCCTGGGGTCAATGTGGACTCTAAGTTCTTGCTTCTCAGTGATGAAGCAGCCTTCACCCAGGCCTGCGGGAGGACGTCCCCCACCCTTTCTTTCCACTCGTTCCTTCTTTTTCATTCTTTTCCGAGTCTTACATGCAAAGAGCCCACCTCCCATCATTTTCTTCCCTGCCCTTTGTGTCTCGGAACCCTTAAATCACGTGCCACGGCGGCCGGTTTAGCATAAGAAATTAGATTAATTTTCATGCTCCAACTCCAGATGTAAATGCCTTTATTAATAATTTAAAGCACATTTATTTATGCAGTTTGATATTTTTTAGGTTCAGGGAAGCAATTAAGTTCTGCTCAAGTCGTGGATCAGCGGACGGCGTGTTCTTTGCTCTCTGTCCCTCCAGAGCCGGGGGGAGCAATCGCTCAGGCCGGGCCGGGCCAAGTGGCTCCCTTCCTCACACCTCCTGCAAGCGCCCCCCAACCCCACCTCTGGGAGATCTGTGCCTTTGAAATTGAGGGGACCCTAGCTATTTGCTCGGGTCCTTTCCAAGAAAGGCCAGTCTCTTCCTCAGAATGGCCCTGCCTTCTCACACTTGAGCTTCCGAGGTCCCAGCCACTAAAAGTTGCCTCAGCCAGTTCCCGGGGAGACATCAGTGTGGAAAAGCCACCTTGAGCTTTAACCTCCGAAAGCGGTTCCTCATCTGTGAAGGGCTCCCGGCGGGGGGCAGAGAGCGGGACCCCTTCGGAGCCAGTGAGTGTGGACACCCTGCTTGCTTCTCTTCACTTTTGTTTCCTTATCTGAGCAAGGAGCCACTTTATAGGGCTGCCGGGCACCGAGACTGGGCAGCAGGATAACATGCCACAATGCTTAGCCGATCTGCACCAGCTCCTTCGGTCAAGCCCCACTGGGCCCCCTCCTCAGGCCTTTGCTTGGGCGGTGTCCCCAGCCTGTAACGCCCTCCCTTCACGCCTCCATGTCTCGACTCCAGCCCGTGCTTGGTAAGGCAGGTGTTTTCTGCTCACTCAACTGCTTGTCGCGATCAGAAGAGATTTTGTGTGCCTGGTGTCATTTTACCCTCAGGAACCATACTTGAAACAGAGATGGAAGGCAAGATCCCGGGCGACATAACTTCCTGGAGACAGATCAGAATTTGGAAGTGGGTTCAGGATCCCTGGCTCTCCATCCCAAGCCCGGAGTGCCGGGGACAGGGTGACATATACTATGGGTGGGGGTGGGGCACACTGTGATGCCCGGGGCTCGTCTCCAGCATCTCACGCTCTAGGGGCACAGAGAGAAGCCCTATCCCCGGGGACCCCGCTCTGCTCAGCACATGCTGCGTGTTGAGAACAGACGAGAGTTGTCGAGGCCGGAGCCTGGCTGTGAGGTCTGGGGCGCATCTCACCCCGATCTCAGGTTCCAACATCTGAGCTTCCTCACCCATATTCGTCCACGGAGTGGAGCCCGCAGCCACATTTGACTTGGCTCTCCCGCATCTCCCTCTGCAATGCACGGCCCACCCATGCCGAACTCACCTCCTGACTTTGTATCTCTAGGACGTGCCTCCTCCTCTTCCCCACACTGGTACCCTCCCTCTAGAGCATCCTCATCCCCTCTGGGCACAGGTCTTCCTGCTGCTGCCTCTTGCCCCGAGGAGCCATTCTCCCGCCTGCAGGGGCAAGCTTTAAGGAACGTAAGCGCTTCTCCTCCCCACATAGTCCCAGTGAGAAGCTCCACAGGCTTCTCATTACGTCAGGATCAAGGCCCAGTGCTTCATCACACCCATCACTCACCTCACGCTGTGGGCCTCACCCACGATACTGGCACCCCTGGCTGTTTCCGCTTCAAAGCCATACCAGCGCCACTGCCCTGTCCCCAGTTTCTAGAACTCACCGCGCACCTTGCCCCTGGCTGTTCCTTCTGCGGGGCCCTCTCCTCCCCAGCCCTCCACCCTTGGTTTAATGCCAGATCATCGTTCCAGCCTCTGGGACCCCCAGAATAAATCTGCTGTCTCCCTTATCAGAAGCTCTCCTGTCACCCCTTCCTTGCCTATCGCAGTCCCCGTCCTGGCGTGGGATCCTGCAGTCATGTGGACTTGGTCACCGCCCACGCCCTCTGCTAGCTGCTGACTCCACAAGGCGGGACTCCTGATCCGTCTCCCTCCCCAGGTGTGCCCGGTGCCGCACGTGGTAAGTGGCGCACAGTGGGCGCTTAGAGCACGTATGCGACTGCAGAGAGAGCAAGGAACAGATGAGCGAGTCCGATGAGGCACTTGGATTACGTTCTCTGGCACTTCTGGCTTCAAAGCATTCCCCTGAGATCCATCAGTTCAGCCAGAGGTCGCCCCATGATCGGAGGGTGGCTCCTGACTGCCCTCCCGAGGGATCGAGGGATCGCTCTGTTGGCTGGATTGTGCCTGGAGCTCCGCGGTTGTTCCTGCTCCCAGCCATCCGTGCAGACGGCGGACGTGCAGGGGCTGCGCGGGGCTGGAGGGGAGGGGAGGCTGTCCCAGGCTTGGGGGAGGGGGGAAGGCTGTGGTCTCATACGGTGCCTGGAAGGCAGTGGGATTTGGAAATAGCCCCGGGCTGGAAGTCCGGAGGCTGGGTCCCGCGGAGAGCAGGTCTGCACGGGCTCCGTGTCTCTGGGAAACACCAGGAGCCTCAGTCTCGTGCTCTGTGACTGGGGACCATCTCTACCTCTCCTGGCGAGGACGTAAGTCCAATGCCATGCAGGGTGGCCGAGGGACAGGCTGGGCTGCGCACTTTGCTTCGTAGACTTCTCAGCATGTGGCACACGGTCAGAGACCGTCTTACTTCTTTGTCCATGGACCTGCTCCCCGCAAGAAGAATAGAAAGCCCGAGAGCAGGGAGTGCGCACCATGCCCTGCTCACTCTCAGTGTCTCTCCGGCACCCAGCAGAGTCCCTGAGCTTTCACGGTTCCCTAAATATGCTTTGAAAACGGAAATGGAGGGAAAGGCACTTGACCCTGGGACAAGTGGGGGGTGAGGGACAAGGAAAGGAGGGAGGTGTGACCAAGGGCTACCCTTGGACTGAGGAGGGAACCAAGGTTGTGCCTGAGACAGGACAGATGTCCGCAGTGGAGAAGGATGGCGGTCGCCAGAGTCTGGGAGAAGAGATGACCATGGTGGTGCCCCGTGCAGCTGGGGTCCAGTCTAGACAGCGGTGGCTGGGGTCCGGGCACTGGTGGAAACGGCATTTTCCTCAGACCTGGCTCTGATTTCAGCTCCTGCCATCAGGCCCTGAGTGACTCTGGGTAAGTTAGCTAACCTCTTTGGGCTCCCGTGAGGGACAGGAAAACTGAACGTGGGGGGTTCATTTGTGGTGGTTGTGCCCCTCCCTTCTAGAAGGGCCTCTGAGGGAAGAGCCACATGCAGGTGTGGGTGGGAGGAGCATACAGGGTCTGGTTCCCAAGGAAAGGAAAGCCTGTTTTCACTTTGGTAACCCTGGGGCTACAGTCTAGTGGGCCCTCACAACAATTTCTTATGGCCCTCAGGACCTTATCTTTGGGAAAGAAGAGACTGGCGGCCTTTTTCTATTGGGGGGTCAAAGTGGGTGGGAGCGGGGCCTGGACAGAGAGGCCAGTGGAAGGACACAGAGAAAGGCCGAGGGTGGGAGAAACAGACTTGAGCTAAGTCTCCACTGGGGCTGTGGGCTGAGTCTCCACTGGGGCTGTGGGTCCAGGGGGCTGGCCTGAAGTCTGGGTCTCTGGATCAGGTCCCCAGCTGGCTTTCCCCAGGGGTGTGGTCACATCATGGTGCCCAGCCCCCCCCCCCATCCCACCTGTCCCAGACCTGCCATAAATGGGAACTCAAGACTTCCCAAACTCCCAGCCATCAGATAGCCATGTGGCCCTCCCTGGGCAAGGTGCTCTAGGCACGGTCAGCCTGGGAACCACCAGGCCCCAGGGTACCCTAGCTGGGGTTGGAGGGGTAGCCCTCACCGTTTACATGTAAAAATCGGGATGGTAGCAAGTGTGTGGGTGGTACCTACTTCCTTGTTTAATGTGTGCGGCTCAGTACCTTCCAACCGTCACCCTGAAGGTTCTCTGTCCTGGAGGACAGGGTGACTTGGGGCAAGACAAGACTACCACCGAGCTTCATTTGAGAATTGGGTATCTGTTTTGTGGAGTTATGAGGTGGAAGAAATTTCTAGTGGGCAGAAGACGCAGGGAGAGAAAATTCCCTGACCTTTCCTTTGTCCCCAGAGCCCTGAAAACTGCGGGGCGGGGGACAAGGCAGCCTGAGCCCCTCCTGCGTTCGGCTCCCACATCTCCTCCAGACTGGCTCTCTAGGGCGCAGGCTCCCCCCCAGCCCTGTCCCTGCCTCGCCTGCCCTGAAGTGTGGCCACCGAAGTGTTGACATGCCCCTGACATATTCCCACTCAAGGAAGCCGCTGGCTGAGGGGACGGGGGACCCGTGCTGAGCTCCCCTCTCCTCTTGTGATTGTCACTCGTCACTCAGCTGGTTCCCACAGGCAGGCACCTCTCCCAGCCAGCTGGGGCGGGGCGTGGGGGGCTCTGGGGAGCTGTCCCTCCCTGCTGACAGGAGAGAGCCTGGTTTGCACAAGGGTAGCTCCCTGCTGGGGACGAACTTCAGACACACCCTAGAAGCATAAAGTGACAAAGCTGAATGGGGTGGGAAGGCTTTCACCAAACTCGTCAAACCAAGGCACTGTCTGTAAGGAGAAACTGAGGCTCAGAGGGAAGGCCTTGTCTGTGGTCGTTCAGGGCAAGGACGAGAACTCAGATTTCTTTCTACCAACGTGATTCAGGATGGGCTGAAGACTGGGCGTGGTGGTGGGGAACACGGCTGATGAAGACTCAGGCCCTACCTCTGGGCTGGAGGGACCCTGTTCCAGATCGCCTGAGTTTGGGGGGGCGGGCAGTCGTGTGGGGTGAGAGGCTGGGGCTCGCGGCTATCGGCTCTATGGGGCCCTCCGCCCTGCCTCAGGGCTCTGCACAGACCTGGGCATGCTGCAGGTCACAGCGGTGAGTCTGGGTTTTGGGGATCCCACGGGAGTGCTGCCCGGGCCTGCCTCTTGCTCTCTTCTCTGTCGCTTGCTGTCTCCCTGCGAAAGCACAGACAGCGCTTTAGGGAACCGGATCCACCCCTGTGACTCCACGGTCAGTGGACGGTCAATGCCACTTAGGCTGGTTTAACTATCCACACTGCGTTTTCCAAGAAGTGAACAGCTGGGCTCAGTTCCAGAGTCACTCCAACCTCTTCATTGTAATAGATTGAGAGATTGGGGGAGGCCCGGGCCTTTATTCCCATGGAGCCGCATCTGCCCTTGCTGCTGGCAGGTGGGGCCGATCTCTCCAGGAAGACTGCAGGGAGTTCTGGAAGCAGCTCCCAGCCGCACCCGCTGTGCCCGGGACAGAGGGCTGGCCCACACCCACATCTGGGAAGCACGAGTCAATTCCTGGATGGCCCGTCTGCTTACACGGCGTTTCCAGAAGCTGATTCTCTGGCTGTGAGCTTCCTTCCGCCTTGAGCAAAGTGTTGTGCTAGGTGCTCGGGGGTGGGAGGAAGACTGACCTCACTGAGCTGATCTGGGGGTGAGGGAGCTGACCCAAACTAGGATGGGTTGGTGAATGAGAGACCTGGTCATGGCATTGGCCAATTCCCGTGGTATAAATATCCCCACCGTGGCCCATGTCTGGGTCCCAGTGTGACATCTTTGGAAGAGACACACAGAATCCATCTTGAGAGCCAGTGGAGGCTGGCTCCAACCTGCCACCCAAACCAGGTCCTGGTGAGGCAGTTTGAAAGATGCCCTAAAATAGTAGAAGAAATACAATTCTATGGGCCCTGGACAGGGGAGCAGTACCTTCTGACTGCGCTTCCCCGGGGAAGCTGAAAGGAGCAGGTGATACTTGGTTTGGGCCTCAAGGGAGGATGAGGCTTTCCCTGAGAGAGCAATGGGTGGGAGGTCCTCTGGCTGTAGGGAGCGGCTCAAGCTGGGGAAGCACCCCCACACCCAGCACGTTTGGGAACCAGTGGCCTGCGACAGGACCACGGACACCCGATCACAGGCAGCCTTAGAGACTCTGCTGAGAAGTTTGTCCTTTGTCCTGTCATCAGTAGGGTAAACACTGGTGCCTCTTCAGCAGGTGAACAGCATGGTAACATTTGTTTTGTTATTTTTTTTTTGAATCCTGAATTTATCATTTTCCCCCCCAAAATGATTCATGTTCCTTACCAAAAAAAAAAAAAAAAAAAAAAAAAAATCAAGCCATGCATCAAAGTACAAAAACCATGCCTTTTTAACATTAAGTGAACACTTCCCAACACATCTCCCTACATACTCAGACATAGGGTTAGACAGGTATAGTAGAGATTACAGGAAACCAGTAGAAAGAAATGAAACATAAAGAAAAAAAGAGAGAGACACAGGAATTAACTAGTCTCTCTTCTTACATTGGCTATCATCAGAATTGTGTCTCTTGGTTGGAGCCATGGCAGCCATTCTGCAACCATGAGGGAAGCTAGCTGACAGAGTGGGAATATGGAGAACATACGAGTTTTTATGATGTCAGGTAGCTACTGTCTTTCCATCTAGATCACCATGGGACAACTCTGGTTTTCATATGTGTATGGTTTCCTAATCTACCTAGATTCCGAACTCTCTAGCCTCAAAACTGGGTCATAATGAAGCAAGTCAGTGTGATGTAATGTTTAAGAGCTCCAGCTTTGGATTCATTTATTCCCCAACTGTAGGCTCTTTAAACAATGGACATTGTTGCTTAAAGGAAGTTTATTTTCTGGGGGAAAAATTCTTTAAAGGAACCTGTATTTGAATTGAGCTCCTTATGGGGGAATGCTTAATCTCTTAGTGCCTCAATTTTCTCACCTCTGAAACAGGAATAATTAAGCTCCTTGCAGAAACGCGAGCATTGCGTCCAATCACATTGCAAATGGTTCCAGCCACCATGCTCAGGGACAGAAGACACTCTGGCAGTGATGGTGAGGTCTACAAATGCATCCTTGAAAATACTGAGCATGCCCCTGGGTGGGGAGAACACTGTACTTCTGTTTCTTCAGCCCTCTCAGCAAAGACTGAGCTGACGATGAGCGCTGATGGCGGTGGAGTAATTTTGAACATTCCTTTACTTCTCTATCAGTTCCTTTAGCCATAGAATATGATGCATCAAGTAGAGGCTTGAGGAAGGTTGATGGCCAAACTCTAGTTTCCTTCTTTGTTTTTCCTCTTCAACACACACACACACACACACACACACACACACACACACACCCCTTTCTGAGCCCCAGAATCATTTAGGAGGAATTTTATGAGGAAGTTGTCCCTATGTCTGTCTGCAAGCCAACCTGTTCCCCGGCTGCAGTCACAGGGTCTTTGTCTTTCTCTGGATTCTTTTCCCAAATGTAGGCTCTTCAAACAATGGGCATGCTTGCTTAAAGGAAAATTACTTTCTGGGGGAAAAATACTTAAAAATGTCATTATGTATTAGACACACATCTAGTAAATCCTCTAGTAAATAATTAGATGTGTGCTGCTTTGAATACAAAGTGCACCGTTTCTACAGACGGGACAGCTACCTGGGCAGTCAGAGGGAGTGGGGGACAGAAGCAAAAGGAGAAAGCATGTTCTCCCTTTCTGTCTACTGTCAGGCCAGGAGGGGCCTGCTGGGCAGGCTATGGCTGGGATGAGGGGAGAGGAAGCCAGAGCTGGCTGCAGGGGCTACCCGGCTTTGTCCAGGTGGCGAGTGAGTACACTTGTCCTTCTGTCCATTCATGACCATCCCGGCTGCGCCTTCACAGGATTCATTTCCCAGTTCCATTCTCTCCTCCTCTTCCCTGTTCTGTGGAGCGTCATTACAAGTATGTCCCTGAAATGTTACTTTCCTCGTGTCACGCTCCTGCCTGAAGACCCCCGTACCCCGCACTCCGTGTCCTACATCACCGGCCTGGCTTTCCAGGGGAAAGCACAGTACTCTCCAGCCGCTGCTGACAGCCCCATCTCTACGCTCTGCAACCATGCCCCATCCCAGAAACCGACAGGCCCAGCCCCGGGCCACCCAGCCGGCTAGAGTCCCATCTCTTTTAAAGGCCAAGTCTATGCCTGAACTCAGTCCTAAAGCCGTTCTCTCTGAGCCACCCTGCACTCCTCTCTCCAACCCGTTCTTTCTCTTCCTGATGCTTCTTTCCACTTCACCTTCCTTGGCTTCTTGGGCTAGACGGTCAGTTGTACTTCACCGTCTTTGACCTGACTCTCCAGCTAGCAGGTGGCTTCCATGGCCCTTCCAGCCAATCACTCCTTTATGGAGGCTTTCTGGGGCATGTGCTAGCTAGACGACAGAGGCATGGACAGTGTCTGTGATCTGGAAAGAAGAGGTCATTTCATGATTCATTGAGAGCTCACTTTCCTCTGAGTATGTGTGTGTGTGTGTGTGTACGTGCATGTGTGTGTGTGTTCACGTGTGCCTATGTGTGTGTATTTGCAGCGGGGAGTGGTGTTAGAGGGTGGGGAGAGTACAGTTGCACAGAAGAATAAAATGTTGTCCTTGAACCCTGGCAGCTAGCCAGAGGCCAGTCAATGGAATTTTATCCTTAATTGATTTATCAGATTAGCTTTAATGGAACCCAGAGGAAGTAGGAGCATGGCAAAAAGTGATTACAACAGAAGAGACTGCACTCAAGGATTCCCTTTGATCTTCAAGCAACTCTGAGAGGGAGGGGTTGTTCCTATTGCCTAGCCTGGGAAGCAGGCTCAGAGAGGCCGACTGACTTTGCCAAGGTTACCCAGCTCTCAGTGGGGAGGCAGCGGACGAAAGTCCTGCAGAGCCCATGTGCATCCTGTGCTCACTGCTGAAGGGGTGCTGACCCCAGAGCTGTGGTCAAGTCCCTTCCTGACTGTTGACCTCAAGTCCCTTCCACAGGGCAGATGAAAGCCACGCTCTTGCTCTGGACACCTTCCTCCGCCCACCACCTCCTTCTGCTGGCTTCCCTGCGGTGGCCCGGGAGCATAAGCGGGGTGCGGGAGGGGGGCCCTGCCGAGCTGTCATTTGAACGCACCGCCAAGGCGGGAAAGTACACTGATGCATCATGGGAAAGGCTCAGGATGATGCCGGGGAAGAAACAGGGTAGTGGAGGTGGGTGGGCAAGAAAGGCTGGAACCGAAAACAATAAAAAGACTCCTGCAGCCTGAAAACAGAGCCCGCCCTCTGATTCCTGGCAAGCTGGGCCGAGGATCTCTCCCAAGACTGAAATGGAATCAGGAATGAGGAGACATCATCTTGGAGCCTGGGTGTGCCTTGTAGGACTGAATTCAATTAAAAACCTATCGACAGACCCCCCCCCACTTGATAAACAGGCTTGGCACGCCAGGAAGGGCAGCCTCCCGGCGAGCTGCTTAACTCTGTCCCCAGCTCGCCGGCGTCCCTCTGCCGCCAACGCGTCACCTCTGAGTCTTGGCGATTTTATAATTGGCCCAATGGGTTATGATTTGAAACCGGAGGAGCCAATTAGCAGGAGTCGCCTCTGACCTCCGGTTTGGGGTGGTAGGAGATGAGGTAATGACTTGAGACAGAGAGAAGAAAAAAAAAAAACAAAAAAAAAAAACCAAAAATGAAAAATAAAAATAGAAAATATCAAGAGCAAAGACCTAAATCTTTTTGGCTCCCTGATTAATAACCCTGTCATGCCGATCACAGACCCTAAACAGCAATGCTGGTAGCAGCTGAATTTTTTATACTTTCTATTAATCTTTAATGATAGCTTGGTCACCTAGTCTCTTTTATCTTGTCAGATAAATGTATGGTTAACAGGATAATGAGATTTCTAAAGCCCCATTCCAGCTCCCAGCGATCCAGGGCAGCCGGTGACCTCTGACCCCAGGCAGACAGCGGCACCAGGGTGCTGGTAATTGGTAGGTGTGCTGGGAATGTATTGGAAGCTGACGGATGGTTTAAACTTTGATTTGAGGTCAGCAAGGTCACCAAGCTCTGGAAGACCAGCCCGGTTTTATTACCAGCTGCCTCTGATGGGGATATAATTAGATTTAGCTATTGCTTTATTAATAAGTAATCGCTTCCCCCATCGCTGTGGGTGGGCAAATGTATTCCTTGGATAATTTGAGGACACTGGTCTGGCTTTATTAATAAGAATATATCATGCGTCTTTGGCCAGGGACAGACACCCATTTGAGTTTCTGGACTTTGGAGGAACTTTATCATTTTTTTACTCATTTGCAATATTGGATAAATTGGCTGTGCCTGTGAAATCTGTCCTTGCCTCAGTGACCTTGAACTTCTGTTTTGACCTGTTTGCTGTGACTTAAGACTAAAAAGTAGGTAAATAGTCTCATCCACTCAGGCATCCATCCACCCATCCATCCACCTACAATCCCGTCATCTACTCAATCCTGTGAGTACTTGTTAAATGCTAGTTACAGCCCTAGGTGAAGGCGGGGGGGGGGGGGGGGGGGTGGGGGTGGGGGGGGTGGGGAGGGTTCACAGGGAGTTAAAGACCTAATTCCTGCCTTAAGAGATTCACAAGAAGACAAGTAACTCACATTCAAGGAAAAATGAGCTGAGAGCCATAAGCAAAGTGTTAACACATTTTCTAGAGCGTGCCTGGAAAGGGGGAAGCATTGGACCTAAAGCGTCAAAACTGTTCATATTTTGGAAACAGTTATTAACATTACTCTTTCGGAGGAGGCCTGGGGCACGAGGAGGAGAAGGGTTGAAGATTCTCTTTAGATATGTAAACATTTTGAGAGTTTCTTCCATGCATCCCTAGGATAGAAAATTAGGAAGGAAGAAGAGAGAGAAACAAAACATAAGAGAAACAGAATTAAAGAATGATGACTCAGTACTAGACTCTATAAATTAATTCAGCAACTATTTACGGAGTGTGTACTGTGTGTAAGTCACCTCCAGCCATCTTCCCCATTTGCCCAAAGGAAACCCAGTATAACTGGAAGACTCTTGTCTGTGGTAACCCCCTACACAGAGCAGTGGAGTTTTGCAATCCATGTTGGGGTACTGACGCATTCGGGAGTCCTTATGGAGTGCACAGGACAATAGTTTTGAAGTCAGGGCCGAGCTGGTAGATTGGATTTTATAGGAGTACCTAGTTTCCTGTGGCTGCTATAACAAATCGCCACGGCCCCGATGGTTTAAAGCAACACAAGCTCGTTCTTACAGTTGTAGAGGTCAGAAAGTTAGAAATGAGTCTCATGCAGGTGAGATCAAGGTGTCAGCCTATGTGGTTCCTGGTGAGGGCTCCGGAGGGGAATCCCTTTCTTGCCTCTTCCAGATCCTACGGCGGCCACACTCCCTGGCTCATGGCTGCATTTCTTTCCTCTCTCTTTTGACATCACATCGCCTTCCTCTCTTCTGTGGTCAGATCTCCCTCTTATGAGAGCACTTGTGTCTACCTTTGGGGCCTCTCTGGATAATCCAAGATAATCGCCTCACCTCAACGTCCCTAACTGAATCAAATCTGCAAAGTCCCCTTTGCCACCTAAAATACCTTCACAGATTCTGGAGATTAGGACGGGGGTATCTTTGGGAACTGTTGTGCGACGTACATCAGACATAGACTGAGGTGTTCATGGGGATGTTGGGAGCTTTTCCGGAATGGAAGGCAAGGCCTAGGGAGCCCAGCACAGCCACTATTTGGCCTCAGCCCTGAAGTCTTTGAGAGGAGACGCAGCAGAGACTCCAAGGGCTTTGGAATGGCCAAGTCTGCGCTCACCTTTCTGCTCTGCCCATTGCCAACTGTGAGGCCTTGGACAAGTCCGTTGACTTCCCTGGGTCTGTTTCTTTATTTTTAAACTAGGGGAAGTTACACCTAATTGCCATGACTACTGTAAAGAAAAGCAACAACTTGTGAAAAGCGCTTTGCACGGTGCTCAACACATGGCAATGCCCAAAGGCTACAGGTATTATCTCAAACCCCTGACCCAGGACCTCTGTGGGCATGTCTGTCTGCCTAGCGGCTATAACACGGCGTCGACCCAGGGGCTTAAACAACGGATGTTGATTTCTCATTGTTCTGGAAACTGGAAATCAAGTTGAAGGGGCCAGCAGATTGTAGTTCATGTTGAGAATTGCCTTTTTGGCTTGTAGATGATTTCCTTTTTGCTCCGGCCTCCCATCATAGAGAGAGAACGAGCACGCTCTGGTGTCTTCCTCTTCTTCTAAGGACACTGATCCCATCCCGGGCCCCGACCTCATGACCTCAGCACGATTATCTCCCAAATGCCTCCCCTGCAAATACCATTGCTTTGGGGGTGAGGGCCCAACCCATGAGTCTGGTCCATCACAGCAGGTGCACGAGAGCAACATTGAGGGAGACGCTGGCATCTGGGCAGAGGGGAGATCCCAACAGGCGCCCGCATCCGCGGGGGAGGGAAGCAGGGCCCATCCAGCAATAAGGACCGCTGGGTCACCAGCGCTTCCGTGACAGAACAGAATTGTGGATGCAGAGCCTGTGATAGGAGGCATTTTGGGGGAACAGCAAGGCCCTGAAAGAAGGGAACCCGCAGGAACAAGAAGATCCCAGCCCCGACTCCCTGCCCGCCTCCTTCTCAGGAACCCGTAGGGATGTTGGTGACACGATGCTGGTGCAGAGACCCCGGGTTGGGCTCATATTTCCACAAACTGTGAAACTCTTCTCTTGCTCACCTCCCCTTGCTGTATTCCTTTCACCTTCTAGGCCCTTCTGAGGCTGAGGACAAATCCCCAGCCCAGCGGTTAAGAGTGTGTGTTTAATTGAACCTCTACAAGCTCTAGGCTCTGGGATCCTGAGGAGCTACTAAGCTTCTTCGTGTTTTCATTCCCCCTCATGGGACTGCGGCTGATAAGGGAAGCCCCTACGGGATCTCTGTGAGGACTCCTGGGTTAATACAGCTGGCGGAGGGGACACTGGGGGCCCTGAGACCCGCCCCCATCCCAGGCTCTTGCAACCCTCTCCCCCCGCCGCAACATCGACCTCAGAAGACACAAGCTGTCGCCTCAATGAACTGACTTCCAGATCAGTTTATTATCAAAACACAGTATAAATGTTGTTTTTATGCTCCATAAACAGTTCCTCAGCTCTGCAAAATGAAATATTCCTTTCATTATGAAACTGAGAAGCCATTTATCCTGTGTCTTAAGTGGTATAAATAGACGACGTGGCAGTCAGCGGAGGGATAATGGCACCGTTTGTTTTCACTAGCTCGGGCCGGGCTGACACAGCGTGTACCGGGGGAGGGCGCACAGCGGCTCGACGGGGACCCACAAATCCGTCATGTGCGCCAGGAACAAGGTGCACGGCATCTGTTCCCAGGCTTCTCTTGCCAGGCCCACGCCAGTGAGGGCAATGTTGGGATTGTACCTGGCACCTGGTGGAGCCCACTCCGAGCTTCAGGTGGAGAGGATTCACCCCCTGGGGAGGGGGAAGCCCCATGATACCACCCACCTCGCTGCCCAAGATGGCCAATGCCAGGCACTCGGGCACAAACTGACTTCACAGCGTAGAAAGCGCCCAGGGCCCCAGGTGAGCGTGGTGGGACCAGACGCAGAGCCTGACTGCTGCTCTGGCCCTCTGGGTCCACGGGATACTGGGCAAGCCCTCAACTCTCTGGCCTCCGTCCTCTTGTTTCTGCAGTGGGGACACCTGTCTGCCTCACCTTCAACACGATTAAATGAGAAAGCACGTCTGTAGGTGTCCGGCTTTGCCCAGACTTCCCCGATCATTCTGGAGAGGAAATGGAATTCCATGGCGAGAGGGTCAGTGGCTGGAGGGACACTCCAGATCAGACTCTGATCTCTTGACCCTTAGCCGTGAGCTCCTTCTACCGCTGTGTCCCTTTGGACTTAACCTTATTGCTGGAAAGGCAGGACCACTGTTCGAATGTGCACAGGGTACTTCCAGGTGGTGGGGGAGGGGCTGTGCCCATGGACAATGACATGAATGGCACCCTGCAGGGTTGTGGGGGCACAACTGCACGGCTGGAGGTAGGGGTCAGCTCATAACAACTGTATTTCTCACCCGCAGTTGAGTACTGATTGTGTTGATTCCCCCGGACGATGGCACCCAGCAGAGACAGAATCCAAGACGTTGTGTTGTGCCGGGGTCTCAGGAGTGGAAAAGTCCAGGGTGTAGGACTCAGCCCTGAGGAGGGCTCTGCAGAGCTGAGGGCTGTGTCCACCCCACAAACACCTGAAAGGAAAGTGGCAGAGGCTAGTGACGGACGAGAGCATTTTCCAGAAGAAAGTCGTGGGCAAAGTCCTTTCTCTCCTTGAAAGTCACTGTTTTTGTTTGTACAATGGGCATAGCAGTATCTTGCCATGCGAAGAGCAGAGGCTAGACCAGAAGGTCTCCACCAGGCTGCTTCAGTCCAGAGTTATCTCTGAGTTGTGCTGGCGGCAGAAGTCATTCCTTTCTCTGCTGTGTCGAAGGTGTGAGTTTCCTACTGTACACAATTGAGGATTCTGTCCTAGTGGGGTTGCTGGGAGCCCCCGTGCGGCCGTGGGGAACCAGTGAGATGACGAGGTTTGGGGCCAAGTCATCAGAACAGAAGAGCGGAGCCCCTTTCAGAGGGGAGGGCCAAGGGGTCAAGTCATCGATCTGTTAGGACAGGTGGAGGCCCAAGTCTGCGTTTGGATCTGAGGGTGGGGTAGGACGTGTATGTGGGGTGCCGAGGGGGTTCTCGGCACCCCAGAGGGCCTGGGCTAGGGTTCAGAGAAGGATGCACAGAGTAAGTGAGAAACCATCCAGATGCCGGCTACCCGCTGTCCCCAGCATGCATCAGTGCCCAGGTAGCAGATTGGAACTGCTCTATCTGAATGTTTCATGCAGGTTTAATGCAAGAATTGGTTACAGGGGGCTAAACGGGTCAGAGGGCAAAAGGACATGAAGGTTCCTACCCCCCATCCAGGAAGCTGCCTTTATCCTGGGGGCTGTGGCACGCCTGGGAGTGCCCGCGGCTACTCCCGGCACGTGGCCCTTTGCCTCTGCCAGCAGCAGGCAAATGCCTTCCTCCTCTTTCTACCTTCCAATCTCCCACCAATGTTTCCCATTGGTTGAGCCCAATGGGAAACCAACAGTCAAGGGACCCTGGGAAATGTAGTTTCAGGGCTAGCCCTGGGCAGTGAGTCAAACCAGGAGAGTGTGGCACTGAGCGACAACATGCACTATTTGGCACTATGTGGGTACTCAGAGGTACCCACTATGTTCTAGAAAGACCAGAGGGGATCAGATCCATAATCTGATTTAAAAGTTAATTCTGAATCTTTCCAACTTTTTGAAGAAGGTAGTATGGTATCTGTTTTATGTATGAAGATCAGAGAGGGTAACTGAAGTGCCCAGGATCACACAGCCGGCAAGGTGTAGATGCTGGATTTGAGCCCTGAACAACTGTTCGTGGGGGCGGGGCTGGTCATGGGGTTTGGGCAGAAGCCAGGGAAGGTGGATGGGCCTTCCTGAGTGGGGGGGGTGTCTGAAGCCCATGTGGCCCCCAGAGCTGGGTTCACTAGCAGCCGATGGGCTCACCCTCTTTCTAGGGATGGGAAGGCGTGGCATCACCACTGTGGGCTAGTGTCTCATTGCCCAGAAGGGGCAAGGGTGTGTGTGGGGGGAGGGCGAGACAGGGACGGAGCGCTGTTTGAGAGCAGAGGCGTGTGACTCTGGGGGCACACGGGTGCAGTCATGAGTCCGTGATTCCCGGGATAACCACTGGTTGGTGGCTCCTGGGCTGCGGGGGAGGTGGAGAGATCCCAGGCTCCATCCCAACCTGCTGGAGAAGATGGGCAGGTGTGTGGCATCGCAGAGCTGGGGCCGCAGGCTCCCACACCAGCTGTTACTCTGGTTCCCACGGCAGCAGGGCACTCAGTGTGGTAGTGAGGGCAGTGCACTGACATCGAGGGCTCAGGCTGGAATTCCGGCCCCGTCACCTCCTCACTGAGGGATCTGAAGGATCACTTTGTTTCAGGCCTCTGTGGTTCTGCCAGGGAGGGACCAGGAGTGGTGGCATCAGAGACCCTCAGAGGAAAGCCTGGCCACTTGGGGGCGGCGCCGACCTCCCTTTCCCTCTCCAAGCCTGAGCCCGAGGTTCTGTTCTGGATCACCGGAGCTTTTCCAAAGATCCTTGTCTACTTCTGTCTCTCTAAATCCCAGCTGGGCTATCGTTTTTTTCATCGGCTGACTTGGCCTTGCTGTAACCACTGAAGGGGCTTGGGGGCTTAAGCTGACTCCATCGCTGACAGATGGGAGCCCAGGGACAGGAGGGGCTTGGAACTCGCTTCGGGCCACACAATTGCAATGGACAGTAGAGTTTTGGAGGCTGGGACTCCTGGCTCTCTCTTCCAGTGCTCTTCCAACCAGAAGCATCTGGGACAACCATTGGCTCCCAGAAGGACTCTTCTTTTGGAATTGGGGCGCTATACAAATAACGGTGGGATTATTTGGGAGAAGTGGGTTAATATCAGCTTCCCAAGGATTATCTTCTCCACCTTGCTCTACGCAGTTCCGGTGTGTTCTCACCTGCAGCCTTTCCATCTGCACTGGCTGAGTAAGAGAGCGCGCCCAAACTTAGTGACTTAAAACAACAGTTAGTTTGGCTCACGGGTCTGCTGGTTCCTTCTGCTGGTCTGTGCCTGCTCACACGTCTGCAGTCCCTTGGCGGGCTGGCTGGGGGCTGGCTGGTCCTTGCTCCCACTTCCGGTGGTCACCTAGATGTCAGCTGGATGCCTGGCTTTCTTGTCATGTGACTTCTTATCCTCCAGAAGGCAAGCTCCGGTGGGCTCGCCCACGTGGCAGCCCGCATTTGAAGAGTAACACCAGCAGGATTTGCAAGAGCTCTTGAGGCCTAGACTAGGAACTGGCTTACTGTTGCTTCTACTATACCCTATTGGTAGAAGGAAGTACCAGGCCAGCCCAGATGCAAGGTGTGGTGTTATAGATGATAGATTACAATGTATTGTGGCCTCTTTGGCAATCTGCCATACTTCCACAGAAGGCATACCTTCCCTAAGTAGATGCTGCATTGGCTAAGCCCAATACCTACTCCGCACTTCTTCCTGAATGATAGAACCCTGACGTTGATCCGGGCATAGAATTATGGCTACATTTCCCAGACTTCCCTGAGGTTGGGATAGACTATTGCAACTCAATTCTGGCCAACGACATGGTAAAAGGACCTGGCATAAATCCTTTGTCCCTTTCTCTTTCTCTTCTTTCTTCCTGCTGCATGGATTCTAGATGCAATGGCTAGAGCATGAGCAGCCATATTGGACCACCAGAAAATACACTAAGGATGAGAGAGAAGCAAGATAGAAAGCACCTAACTCCCTGGTGTCTTAACATCTTTTATATGAGTGTAAAACAAGCTTATGTCTTCATCACACCATGGTTATTTGGACATTTTTGTTACAATTGAGCCCAATCCTAATTGATGGACTTCCCTTCATATACTAATTGCTTTTCAGTTTCTTTCTATTTGCTATAGTTGTTACTACTCTGTGAAGCCTTCCCTGATCACACTCATCTCTTCTTTTCTGGATTCTCAGAACCCTGCTTGTGTGTATGAGTCCCTGACATCCCCCCCACCAATCTGGCTTTGGTCTCATCACTGTCTGTTTATTTTGTTCATTTTGGTATTTTATGTATATGTCATGGCTTTTACTTTATTGTAGAGCTGGGAGCTGTAGTCTCCTTTGTGTTTCTCTCAAATTCATTCATTCATCCATTTACTCAGTAACTCAAAAATATTTATGGAATACTTACCATGTGTCAGGAGTAGTGGTAGGCTCTGGAAACATAAAAGTGAGTGAAACAAAATCACAGTTGTTTGCCATCCTGGAACTGAGGGTTTAGTGGAAGTGAACAGGCTTTGGGAAATAAGCAAACAAAGTAGTATATAATTTCCAAGTGTGATATGTCTTGAAATGAAAAGCACCAGGAGCATGTGGTTAAGGTCAGGAGCTTAGGGAAGGCCTCTTTGAGGTGCTCAAGGTGCAATGGAAAGACAAGGGGAAACCGGGCCGGTGCTGTCAAGAGTGTTCCTGCCGGAGGATGAGCAGGTGCGATGGCTATGAAGCAAAAAAGAGAGCATGAAAGAAGGGTCATGTGAATGAAAAGCAAAGGAGAGAATGGAAGAAGGGATCAGCAGGGAAGCTAGCAGCCAGATCACATGGGGCTATGTGGGCCAGGGAAAGGAAGCTGAATTTTATTCAATATGCAATGAAGGGATTTTATGCACCGATAGGTCTAATTGTTAGGATTAGGTTCTCCTGCCTGTAACTGAAAACCCGAGCACCAGGGGCTTAAACATGCCTGGACGAAGGCTCACAGGGAGGCTCCACGATGGTCTTAGGAGCCTAGACTCTGTTAGCTTTCAGCTCCGCCATCCTTATCCCATGGTCCTATTCTCAAGTCTCTCCATGACCCAAGATGGCTGCTGGAGCTCCACTCATGTTCACACACCGCACAGAAGAAAGGGGGAGGAGGGAGGCCTCTGGCTGGCTCAGTGCCCCCTAAAGAGCCTCCCCGCAGCTCTGCTGAGTGGCCTCCACTGTCTCATTGGCTCACTGGTTACCCTTAGCTGCAGGGAGACCTGAGAAATGTGGTTTCTCAGCTGTGCATAGTACTATCCCACACGAATTGGAGCTCTGCTAGCATGAACGGAGGGAGAAATGGATGTGTGATAGGTAACAAGAAGTCTTTGCCAGAACTGGGTTCACAGGAGCATTCATTAAAAGCCTATTTGTTCCGATAGCTACACACAACATGGATAAGTCTTGCAGACATAAGGTTGAGTGAACAAAGCCAGAGCGGAAAGATTTCTTTCCACGATTCCAGACAGAAGTCATCTATGGTGGGTCAAAGGAGGGGCTACTCCTGGGGCACTGGTGCTTGGGAGCCAGCACTGGGGAGCTCCCTGGGGGGGCTGGAAATACTCTTGCTCTTGATCTGGGTGGTAGTTAAGAGGTGGAGACTAATAGAAGAATCTAGTGAGGCATCTGCTTACCACACAGATGTTAGGCTTCAATCATTTCTTTAAAAATACATTCATTCATTCCAGCTCTTATCTTTGGGGGGAGGGGTGTGCGCGCGCACATGTGCGCACGCATGTGTTTTCTGGAAAACTCTAGTGTCAGATCAATCACCAGCTTTGCTCTATGCCTTCTCTAAAGCCCAGCTCCAGTCCTCTCTCCTGAAAACCTCTCTCCAGCTCTGAGCTGGAGGTACCACACTTCCTTCGAATGTCCCAGCTCTACATCCATTGATAGCACGTCAGACTGTCTGCCCCCAATGAGCCCCACAGTCTTTACGTGGCACAGTGCCTGGCACATATTTGTTGAACAAACGGACGATTTTACAACTCACATTCCATGTAAAAACCTTTATTCAACCCATTTATCAGAACAGGCTCTGTGTGCTGGTGGTGGAGGGATAAAGACACCATGAACCCTGTGCACAGTGTGGTCTTACCTTGGAATCAATGAAGCATTGAGGGAACCAAGAGATCAGGGAGAAAGAGGAGATTGACGTTATGGGAGCAAACCTGGGAAGGCTTCCTGGAGGAGTTGGCCCTCTGAACCAGATGCTGAAAATGAATGGGACTTTGTTATCAGGTAGAAGTAGCTGGAGAGGGAAGAAGCAGTAGAGAAGCTAGTGGTATGTGCGTGCAAGTCTGAAGTCCCAGTGACTGGCTGGGGGCAGGGCAGAGGGAGAAGCAAGCCCAATACCATAGCATAGCCGGGCATCACATGTGTCTATCTGCCTGCCTGCAAAGAATGGGGACCCTGGGGGCTGCAGAGTGGTAACCTGTGTTCCCGGGCTGGGCAGCTTGCCTACGGGAAGCCCACTTCCTTCCTCCCCTCTCCCCTCCTCTCTGTTTCTCACAAAATGGTCCTGAAATGACACCAAGAGCAGCTGCTTAGGCAATTTTGCCAATTAATGGGTCTCTGAAATTAAACCGCCTACACAGTCTGGATGGGCCTTATCCAGGAGGGATTTCAGCAATTGTCTTCATGATAATCAGGCTTGACTCGCCTTCACACACATTAATAAAAAAGTGAAGGCGTCGGGAGAGATGCCCTTTCGAGGGGAATATCGACAATATCGTAATGAGGCTCTAGGAGAAGATGGTGAGGAATGGTGCTGCGTGCGCAAAGCCGTTCCCTGCTGAGAGCGAGAGCCGCTCTGGCTGCAAGAAGCTGGGCTTACAGGCTTATAGGAAAGAACGGCAGTGCCTCGGAGCCGGGGAGGCTGGAGGGTCCCGAGAAAGGAAAGGAGAGGCAGGCTAGGCTGTACGTAGGAAGAGTGGTTGGGAGGGCCTCCTGGAAGAATGATCTGGACGGAAGTGGGAAGAGGAACAAGCTGGCCAGTGCTGAGCAGTCAAGGGCAAAAACAGCCAGGCTGCCTTCTGCCCTCTGCCCCTGCACCCTGCAAGACCCAAGATGTGCCCATCGTTACTGAGAGACATCGTCGGTTGATCGTGTGTGACTTCCCCCAAGCCAGAGTTGATCTCAGAATCCTCGGCACAACACCCACGGTAGCTTCTACCCATTGGTTGGAAGTAGAAACAGAATTAGAAATTGCCTGGCACCAGCCATATAGTGTGTGCGTGTGTGTGTGTGTGTGTGTGTGTGTGTTTGCTTTTAGCACCTGCCAGCCTCTTACTCTGCACTGTTTCTTTCTTCTTTTTTTTTTTTTTAAGATTTTATTTATTTTATTTGAGAGAGAGAGAGAAAGCAGGAGCAGGTGGGGAGCAGGTGGGAAGAGGGAGAAGCACACTCCCCGCTGAGCAGGGAGCCTGCTGCGGGGCTCGATCCCAGGACCCCAGGATCCCAGGATCCCAGGACCCAGGACACTGAGATCATGATCCGAGCTGAAGTGGGATCATTAACCCACTGAGCCAGGCTCTCTACTGTTTCTGCCATACCCAGGCCCCGAGATTTTCTCCCAATGGGCACTATATTTTCACAAGGATCAGCAGCTCAAGAGATCATGTCCTAATGGTGGAAATCCATGTGTGAAAACACAGCAGGGCCGCATGGCTACCCAAGTCCTTGAGAAAACATGTGAGAAAAAGATACTGACAGCCGTCCGATAGCTGCACAATCAGAGACGTAGTGCCCCCACCTCCCGTCTTGTCCAGCCCCGCGTCTGTTCTCCTGGAAGGTGGGCCCTTCCTTTCGCACGTAGGGAATGGGAAGCTTAGCGAGGTTCTGCACTTGCCCACAGTCACAGTGAGGAAATGGCAGAGTTGGGATGGGACCCCGGGTCCATGGGATCCCCAGGTGTGCACTCTTTCCGCACCATCAGGACACACACACACACACACACACACATCACTTGGGTACTCTTACGTGAGTTTCCTCAGCTCAGCGCAGGAGAATTCAAAGAAGGAAAGAATGTTCTTCACACGGTGAGTGTTTCAGCTGCCTGAACAGACAGGATGGGCAGAAGGGACGATGGAGGGCCGGAGGGAAGGGCGGGGACGAGGCGGCAGCATCCCCGATTGCATTCACTCAGCGGCGGATGAAGGGCTTGCCATGTGCCCTGCACAGCGTCTAGCCCACGAGGGCCACCCCCGACAGCTAACCGAATCTTCCGGTCCCTCTGTGTGAAGCGAGAGCTTGCGATGACCTGACCGCACGTTGGAGCCGTGCCTGTGCCCTTTGCACAGCTTCATGGAACTTTGCAGCCGTCAAAGTCTCACAGTTCCCAAGGAGCCCGGGAGGCTCGGAGAGACAGCCGGGCCCCATGCGGCCGCATGCCCACCACGGGGCGCAGGGGCCACTGAGGAAGGGTGAGCTGGTTCCCTGCTCGGGGAGCCTGTGCAGAGCCCCCGCCCTTCCCGGGAGCTTCCCAGGTGTTTACAAGGGGCTTATTTAAACGGGCCACTCCGGGCTGTCGTTTCTCATGTTCCTATCGTCAGCCGCTCTCTGAGAGCTAGAGACCGCATTTCTTATCTTTCTCTCTCTCCACACTCCGAGCAGGCTCATTATTTTTGGAGCTGATACACTTACTTAAACCCTCAAATAATGTAAGACAGTATATGATGATGCCAGGACTATACTAAATATAGCACAGAGCTCTTCAGCTAAGACTGCATTTTTTTTTTCTTAAAAAAAAAAAGTCTGTATTTGTTTCTCTCTTCTCGGTGTGATTGTGTGTGATTTGTTGTCTGCGGGAAGGTGTTTGGTGTCAGCTTGTTTTTGCTTGAGTGATTTCAAACCACGCGCGCTCATACAGTTCTGACTTACAAGGCCACGAGCAGGTGCAGAAGTAGGTATCACGGGCTCAGACTGGGGTTATCTGTTAGGACGGAGGGCAGAGAAGCCTGTGGCCTTCTCATCACCGCACTAACTGCCTCTTTCCTGGCTTCATTGGTTCTGAGGTAGTCTTCTCCCCTTGCCCCCCATCTTTATTAATTGACACTCACAGTGCAGGTACCTTGAGCTGGGGGGGTACCCACAGGTGTCCTCTTACTTAAATCTCACACAATCTGAAGAAAGCCCATTTTCCAGTTGGAGAAATTGAGGCCTCAAGAGATATCCCGTATGTTGTCCCTCATCACGCTGCTTCCCTTGGCTCCCCTCTAGACTGTCATGCCTTCTGATGGAGAAGATGCCAGGACTGAGGGCAGCCAGGCAAGGCTGAGTCTCAGCCCTATAGACGGGGACCTGTGACCTTGGCTTTCCTGCTCATACCTGTGATAGCCTGGAGCCCCATGGCCCACAGCGAGAAGACTGCTGTCTTCCAGAAAGTCACTCTCCCAGCCCATACTGAGGCTGCGGCTCAGTCAGGGACCACGACTCTCAGGCCCCCGGGGCTTGTTCTCACCAACAGGAAGGGAGCTCGCCTTGTCAGCCAGCGGCTACTCTGGCCCCAGGACAGCTGGACCCTGGAGCCCAGAATCACCATGTGGAGGAGAGCCACAAACAGCCTCATGGAACAACAAACCCACTTATTTTGTGTTCAGCCTCTGATCATTTCAAGTTCATTTGAACTTGGCCTGATCAAAACATCTGGTGGGTAAAAGCCCAGGACTGCTGAAGGATTTGCTCTCACCTGCATTTGCCCAGGGCACACCGGGCCCATGGAACTGTGTCCTCCTGTCTTAGACTCAATGTCAGCACCGTCAGGGTCTGGGCATAATCTCTACCGAGGCCCAGAGAGAGCCGGCAACATGCCTGTCATCACGAGTCTCTGTCAAGTGCTCACCATGTAAAGGCAGGAGGGCGTGCAACACACACACGCACACAGTGCATGGGAATAGGCAGGAACTGTGATGCTTCCTTTCGCATCTCAAGGTCTGTGTGTGTTTTCCTCCATATGCACCTTTCTCCCTGGCCGTGTCCCCCCACGGTAACCCCTGGAGGAGACTAGCGGGCTCTGGAGGAGGGCCCTCCTGGGCTCCTGCCACTAGGCTGTGTCACCATAGGCTGTGTCACCACGGGCCACGCCGGCTCCAAGCAGCCATGGTGCTGGGAAAAACCTGGGCTCTGAGACATCAAGACAGAAAACACAATGTTTTATTAGTGCTTGAGATGTTTATTTCCCGAGTTAACAACAATAATAAACTCGTTTACGGCTGTGAGTTTCATTGCCTTCCCCGGTGGGGCTCCCACCTGCCGCCATCTGAGCCTGCGAGGCTCCTAGTGTGGAGGGGCCGGCCTGGCAGCTGGGAGGCTGGGGGCGGGGGTCCCCGGGGTGTTGTGCTGTCAGCAGGGCTCCCGCCTGGGTATGGGGAGACAGGCTCACTCCCCTGGTGGGACCACGGGCAAGCAGGTGTCAGCAGAAGCTTCTGGGCTCTCACCTGCCTATGGCGCAGGTGTCTTTTTCCCATCAAAGAAGGAAATGATGTCTCGACTCAAGTGACTTATTTGGGGGAGATGAGAATCCTAAAAAATCCTTATCTTCACGCAGGTCTGGGACCAGGGTGGGAGCAATGAGGGACCCAGGGAGCCAGCGTTTAGCAGGTGGTGCCTGCTGGGGTCAGGCAAACATCTCCTTAAATTCTGTGTCTTAGGCTCTACCCAGTCCTGGCAGGGCCCTCCTGCTCCCTCCACTGACAGCACGTGTGGCCTCCTGGGCTTTTCTCCCAGTCTCCACGGAAAAGTGATCAGTCTTTTCCAGATCTCACAGAGGCAACTTTGGATCCCCAGCCGCCCCCCCTTCTCAAGTCACCAGGTTACACGGGCTGGAGGAAGGCAGTGAGGTATGGCTCCTCCACACTGGGAGCCGAGGTGTCCCTTCTCTGGACTGGGAGCTGAGGGAGGTCTCCCAGAGAAGGGAGGTGTGGGTGAGAACTCTCATGATTTTAGGAAGATAGGACTTACATTATGTTGTTGTTTTAAGAAATGCATTCAATGTAACTCTCCTCCTGCTGGCGCTGACTTCCTCTGGGATTCTAACTGCTCCTCTCCACCCTTAGAGATGTGCTTTGCCTGATACTGCTCTGCACGAGGCTTTGAAAAGTTCTGAGGTTTCCAAGTGACAGGTGGGAGGGCGGTAGGGAGGCTGAGGGAGTGTCCTGCTCTCTCTCTCCTACCTGGGGATCTTGAGACCACATTAGGTTCCCTGGAGGGGCAGGCATGCAGAGTGCTGGGCCTGTCCCCAGAGTCCCTGGCTCAGTGGGCCTGGGCTGGGGCCGGACAATTTGCATTTCCAGTGTCCCTCCTGGACTTGAGACCCACTGCCCTAAGGTGCTCTGGCGGAAAGACTCCGCAGTTGGCCAGAACTGAACTCAAACCCAGCTCTACTGTTTAGCAGCTGTGTGACCTTGGGCAAGTCATTAAAACTTCCTGAGCTCATAAGAATGACTCTCATAATAATCACAGGGCAAATCCACAGAAATATACATAGAGGTCGGTGTTTTTAACAGCTCCATTTTATGGATGCTAAGAGGGGGGCTCAGGAGTCTGGGAATATTTCCAAGTTCACACTGCTTGGAAGTGGTAGAGGCAAAGAGGGAAACGCGGTCTGACTGTTGAACAGAGAATAACCTTGGACTTCCAGAGCAGTGTGGGGATTAACTTTGTAAGATGTGCAAAGCACCCAGCGTAAGGCCCCAGAGAGTAAGTCTGCCTCCCTAACGACATCCTATAAGGCAGGAGGGGAGGAAGTCAGAGGCTGTGCTCACTGAGGGGTCAGCCTCCAGGTCCCCAGCCTGGAGAAGGAAGAAGAAAGGGAGGAAGGAAGGAAGGAAGGAAGGAAGGAAGGAAGGAAGGAAGGAAGGAA